>NC_044996.1:107902506-108129761 GCF_008728515.1 Papio anubis | reverse complement strand
TCTTTTTTTTTTTCATGGCTAAGAGTGCGGGAAACAGTGCACACTGTCTCTAAAACCCGAGTCCCACGCCCTTCCCACGCCAGCCCATCAGCCGGGGTAGGCTTACACCTGATCGGCTCCCCAGCAGCCAGCCTCTGCAACCCCCCGCTGCTGGGCCCTCATCAGGTGGGCCACGCCTTGGCTTATCAGCTTCCCAGCAGCTCTCTAACCCTGCTGCTGGGGCCCCACCCCTGGAGGGTGGCCACCTCACTGCCATCGCCTCCCAGCAGCCTCCTCCTCCTTCCAACCCCGCTGTTGGGCTCCCACCCCTCTCAGGGTGGGCCACTCTCTGCTTATCGGCCTCTAGCAGCCAAGCCTCAATCCCCGGGTTGCTGGGACCATGAGGGTGCCGGCCGCAGCTTAATTCCCCGAACGAGATCAGGGAGAAAAAGAAAGAGACACATGCTGGCAGCGTCTGTGGAGTTCAGTTTGTTACATGGAGGACTCCGCGCACCAATCTCTTGAGTTCCTTCTATTTATTGATCATTATCTTTTAATTTATCTCAGAGAGGGGAATGGTAGGGTAATAGTGGGGAGAGGGTCGCAGGAAAACATGTGAACAAAGATCTCTGTGTCATAAATAAGTTTAACGAAAGGTGCTGTGCCTTTGATGGCGCACCATCGCACAAGAAGCGCACCTGCCCTAGTTCAGTTTTTCCTATCTCTGAAAACGCCACCAGCACCAGTCTTACCGTCTGTGAGTATATTAAAGACGCCTCCCTCTATCCTTAAATCCCATCCCTTTACCGAACTCCCAGAACCTTTACAGGTGTCAGCCTGGGGGACAGTCAGGTCTTTCCCTTCCCACGAGGCCATATTTCATACTATCACATGGGGAGAAACTTTGGTCAACACCTGGCTTTCCTAGGCAAAGGTCCCTGCCGCCTTCCGCAGTGTTTGTGTCCCTGGGTACTTGAGATTAGAGAATGGTGATGACTTTTAACAAGCATACTGCCTTCAAGTACTTGTTTAACAAAGCACATCCTGCATAGCCCTAAATCCATTAAATCTTGAGTAAACACAGCACAGGTCTCTGCAAGCACAGGGTTGGGGGTAGGGTTACAGATTAACAGCATCTCAAGGCAGATGAATTTTTCTTAGTACAGAACAAAATGGAGTCTCTTATGTCTACTTCTTTCTACATAGACACAGTAACAGTCTCATCTCTCTTTCTTTTCCCCACATTACCCTACCCTGCTGCATGTCTACAATAATATTCATTCTTACCTTCATTTATCAAATTTGTTTATTATATGAGAATTAGGCTGGTATCTCCTAGCATTTATTGAATAATCAAACCTATCACTTCCACCTTTGATGGGGGTATTGTGTTCTCATAAGGAACTCTTCAACTTCCACATACATACATGGGGACTGGCTCCTGAAAAGTAAAAGAAATAAAGCTCTTTTCATTGTATTAAATGATTGAACCCCTTATTTTCTCTGGCTAATTATCTATTTTAGGGTGGAAAGAAATCAGGTTTCACTGTGCCTCTCTGATGTACAATAGACATGTGCTTGGTATACAGTTAGATCACAATTGCCCTTAAGGAGTGATTTTAAGTCCTATATATTTATGCCACTCAACAACTTGTGACACTGTGGTTCAATAGATTATTACAGTATTATGGAGTGTACTATCAGCTTTAGGGGGATGGCTGGCCTAAAGTAGAGGATTATATGGACATACACAACTAAAGGAAATTTTAGCAGAGAAAATTTGCTACAGCCTACTCCAACCTATTTTCAACACCCATACATATACTCATTTAAAGCAATTTTAATATGAATATGGTGAATCTAGTTAGCCATGTGTAATAATTTCAGTGTTTGTTTTCACTAGGATTGTTATGAATACAAAATGCTTTTCCCTCAAATTGTTAGAAAGGCTGAGATATGATACTTTATTTCTTTAGTGGGATGTAATGTTATTCCAAAAGTTAAGTGCTGTGTTCCTGGACCAAAAAAAAAAAAAAAAGGAATCAGCAAAGTAAATTATTAAGAATCTCACAGATTTCACTTTTTGTTAAATTATAAACTACAGAATTGGCTACTTTATTATCTTTCAATTACTTCCTGTGTTGTCAACTTCTTCGTGATGCAAATATTTGTTGAATGATGTTGTAAATTTTTCTTACTTAAAGGCATAGTTTTTATTATACACACTAAAGATTCTGTAGTTACTCTAATGATAGAATGAAAAGAGGTCAATATCCTCAATCTCTGTTTAAATGATCAGAGATTAGGAGTGCATGGCAGGGGTATCACTGCCCATGGAATCCAATTCCATTTGGTTTCTGGCTTTTACATCCTTCCAGAGCTGAATTTATCACCACATCTGCTACACAACTGACAAAGCTGTGGATACTACGTCAGGCCAAGATAGAAAATCAGACTATAACTACTTCAAGAAACATGAAGGCATATATTTATGTTTCCTTTATTAGAGGCCCCAGTGCAAGTGTTCCTACCCTCGTTTCAGTGGTTGGAGCCCAAGGTTTCAAAGTGAATATTTCTTTGTTCATAAAAGTGCTGAATGTCAGTATGGAAATAAGACACGATTATCAAAGTGTCACTTCAGCATGAGGGAAAAAAAGACACACAATTAGAAGACTTTAACTCTAGACCTCACTCTTAACCTTAGATAACACAGTTATTTGAAGTTTTCTCAGCTATAAAATGGAAATAATATTTTTTAAATCTTTATGCCGTTAGCATCAAAAAGAAAAAATAATTATGCAAAGATGAATGGGCTTTGAAAACTTTAAGAGGCTACACAAATAAAATTATATATCAGGCTCTCCTAAACTCCCTTGCTTTCTATAAACTATAGATTGGAGGTCACACTGTTTTCTGAAGTCTCACTGGTATTAATCCAAATAGGCCAGGCACGGTGGCTCAAGCCTGTAATCCCAGCACTTTGGGAGGCTGAGGCGGGCGGATCACGAGGTCAGGAGATCGAGACCATCCTGGCTAACACGGTGAAACCTTGTCTCTACTAAAAATACAAAAAATTAGTCGGGCGTGGCGGCGGGCACCTGTAGTCCCAGCTACTCGGGAGGCTGAGGCAGGAGAATGGCGTGAACCCAGGAGGTGGAGCTTGCAGTGAGCCGAGATTGCGCCACTGCACTCCAGCCTGGGCAACAGAGCGAGACTCCATCTCAAAAAAAAAAAAAATCCAAATAGATTAAACGCTGCTCCTGTTTGCCTGTATGACAACTGATACCAATGTGGGTAATTACAATGTTGAGAAACTCACATAATTTCTCCAAGAAAGCATATTTTACTGGGATTTGCCATTCCTAATAAACAAAAGAGGGCTTACTATTGACTCTGATTTTGCAAACATATTTCTTCATGTTAAGTAATAGCTAAGGGCCGGGCGCGGTGGCTCAAGCCTGTAATCCCAGCACTTTGGGAGGCCGAGACGGGCGGATCACGAGGTCAGGAGATCGAGACCATCCTGGCTAACACGTTGAAACCCCGTCTTTACTAAAAAATACAAAAAACTAGCCGGGCGAGGTGGCGGGCGCCTGTAGTCCCAGCTACTAGGGAGGCTGAGGCAGGAGAATGGCGTAAAAACCCGGGAGGCAGAGCTTGCAGTGAGCTGAGATCCGGCCACCGCACTCCACCCTGGGTGACACAGCGAGACTCCGTCTCAAAAAAAAAAAAAAAAAAAAGTAATAGCTAAGATTGAGTGTGATTAAGTTGGAGGCTATCACACTGGATTAATGTGATCAAAATGTTTCTTTTTCACCATGGCTTCTTTCCTTTCTGTGTCTGTTACACCATTCTTTATTACATCTCTTCCTCCTTCTCTTCCATACATCTACTGGCACACCCTGTTTTATTTTGCTTCACTTTATTGTGCTTTGCAGACATTGTGTTTTATACAAATTGACTGTGGCAAACCTGCATTGAGCACGTCTCTTGGCACCATTTTTCCAATAGCATGTGCTCACTTCCTGTCTGTCATATTTTGACATTTCTCACAGTATTTCAAACCTTTTTATTATTATTATATTTGTTATGGTGATCTGTGATCAGTGATCTTTTATATTACTATTGTAATTGTTTTGCGGCACCATGAACCATGTCCATATAAGATGCGAACTTAATCAATACATGTTGTGTCTGTTCTGACTGCTCCACTAATTAACCATTCCCCCATCTCTCTCCCTCCCATAGGGCCTCCCTATTTTCTGAGACACATATTGAAATTAGGCCAATTAATAACCCCACGATGGCCTCTAAGTATTCAAGTGAAAAGAAGAGTCACATGTCTCTCACTTTAAATAAAAAGTTAAGATATTATTAAGCTTAGCGAGGAAGGCAAGTCAAAAGCTGATATAGTCCAAAAGCTAGGTCTCTTGTGCCAAACAGTTAGCCAAGTTGTGAATTCAAAGGAAAGGTACTTGAAGGAAATTAAAAGTGCTACTCTAGTGAACACAGCAATGATAAGAAAGTGAAACAGCCTTATTGCTGATATGCAGAAAGTTTGAGTGGTCTCAATAGAATATCAAAACCAGCCACAATGTGCTCTTAAGCCAAAGCCTAATCCAGAGCAAGCTCCTAAATCTCATCAATTTTGTGAAGAGAGAGAGGTAAGAAAGCCTCAGAAGGAAAGTTGGAAGCTAGCAGAGGTTGATGTCTGAGGTTTAAGGAAGAAGCCGTCTTTATAAGTGCAAGATGAGGCAGCAAGTGCTGATGCAGAAGCTGCAGCAAATTATCCGAAGATTTAACTAAGATAACTGATGAAGACAGTTATAGTAAACAACAGATTTACAATACAGATAAAACAGACTTATACTGGAAAAAGATGTCATCTATGACATATCTAGAGAGAAGAAGTTAATGCTTGACTTCAAAGCTTCAATGGACAGACTACCTCTGTTGTGAGGAGCTAATGTAGCTGACGACTTTAAGTGGAAGCCAGTGCTCATTTACTATTCCAAAACTCCTAGGCCCCTTAAGAATTATGTGAAATATAACCTCCCAGTGCTCTATAAATAGAATAACAAAGCCTGGGTAGTAGCACATCTGTTCACTGACTATTTTAAGCCCACTGTTGAGCTCTAGTACTCAGAAAAACAGATTTCTTTCAGAATATTACTGCTTGTTGACAGTATACCAGGTCACCCAGAGCTCTCTGATGGAGATGTACAAGTAGGTTAATGTTGTTTTTATGCCTACTAACACACCATCCATTCTGCACCCTGTGAATCAAGGAGCAATTTTGACTTCTTATTTGTCTTATTATTTAAGAAATGTGTTTTGTAAGGCCATAGCTGCAATGGAAAGTGATTCCTCTGATAGAACTGGGCAAAGAAGATTGAAAACTTTCTGGAAATAATTTACCATTATAGCTGTCATTAAGAACATTCATGATTCCTGGGAGAAGGTCAAAATATTATTAATAGGAGTATGAGAGAAGGTGATCCCAGCCTTTATGGACGACTTTGAGGGGTTCAAGACTTCAGTGGAGAAGTTACTGCAGATGTGGCAGAAATGGCAAGAGAACCAGAAGTGGAGCCTGAAGATGTGACTGAATTACTACAATCTCATGATAAAACTTGAATGGATAAGGAGAGTTGCTTCTTATGGATGAGCAAAGAAAGTGGTTTCTTGAGATTGAATTTACTCCTGGTGAAGCTGTGAACATCGTTGAAATGACCAAAAAAAAAAAAAAAAAAAGATTTAGAATATTACAGAAACGTAGTTAACAAAACAGTGGCAGGATTCGAAAAGATTTACTTAAATTTTGAAAGAAGTTATATTGTGGGTAAAATGCTATCAAATAGTATCACATGCTACAGAGAAATCTTTTGTGAAAGGAAGAGTCAATTGATATGGCAAGCTTCATTGTTGCCCTATTTTAAGAAACTACCATAGCCAATCCCCCAACCTTCAGCAACCACCACCCTGATTGATCAACAGCAATCAACATCGAGGCAAGACCTCTCGCCACCAGCAAGATTACAACTTGCTGAAAGACCAAATGATTGTTAACATTTTTTTGCAACAAATTATTTTTAAATAAAGTATATACATTTTAAATATAATGCTATTACACGCTTAAGAGACTACAGTATAGTGTAAACATAACTTTTATATGCACTAGGAAATCAAAAAGTTTATGTGACTTGCTTTATTGTGATATTTGTTTTATTGTGGTGGTCTGCAACCAAACATGCAATATCTCCAAGGTATGCCTTTATGTTGAGTATCAATTGTGTGATGCCCATGGCATTGGGCAATTGTATAAAGTCATCCTTTAATACTCACAAAAGTTTATTTGAGTTTGATAGTATGGTTTCCTTTTTACAGATGAGAAGATATGCACCAGGAAGTGCCAGGTTACATAACCAAAATGTGGAAAAGCAGGTATTCATGTACATGATTTCTGATCCTAATATATTGCTATTTTTATAAAGCATGCATATTAATCAATGAATTTTTATAATAGAGAAAAACCTAGCTCATTGATTTTTCTTTCAGTGACATGGAAGACTTAAATCTCCTTTTTTGTTTGTCTAGGACATCATAGCTCTTCCAACGAACCAGTGTCCACTGAGGCATCTCAAACTGCAGGTTGGCTTACCTGCTTTGTTAATTTGCGGGATAAATTCATTAATCTATTTACTCAAATATTTGAGTTTCTATTATATTTTAAATGCTGTGATGCATATTAAGACACAATGAGATAAAGGATATAATTAACACACTCACTGGCACATATAATGTTAAAAGTAAATGACACATAGCCTTTGCTTTGTATGTGATTATAATAGAAATGATTAAAAGACATGTATTATAGTATTGGAAATGGTGTGATACATTCTATTTATCAGGAAGAAGTGAGCTAGAACTTTTTGTGAAGGAGAGACCATTTCTATCAGGGACAGCTTTGCACTGATTATAAAAGGAGATAAGGATAGAAGGGGTTTTGATTTTTAAAATTTGAGAGAAATGCTATAGAATATTAACAAATCTGATAATTTATAGAAGCTTCTCTTCCTCAGTTATTAATAATTCATTCAGTAAATACTTTTTGAGCATCTACTTTGTGCTCTGCACTTTCTAGGTACTGGGATTTCAGAGGCTAATTAAACAGACTAAGTCTTGGTTTTCATAGAACATTTAGCTTAGAAAAGAAGAGGGAGCGGCCAGGCGTGGTGGCTCACGCCTGTAATCTCAGCACTTTGGGAGGCTGAGGCAGGCAGATTTCTTACACTCAGGAGTTCAAGACCAGCTTGGGCAACATGGTGAAACCCTGTCTCTAAGGAAAGTAGCCAGGCATGGTGGTGCATGCCTGTAGTCCCAGCTACTTGGGAGGCTGAGGTGGGAGGATTGCTTGAACCTGGGAGGTCAAGGCTGTAGTGACCTGAGATTGCACCCCTGCACTCCAGCCTAGGTGACAGAGTGAGACCCTGCTGAGAGAAAAAAAAAAGAAAAGAAGAGGGGAAATAAATACACATAAAACATCTCATAGAGATAAATGTAATATAAAAAATAAAACAGGATGTAGTAGGGTTCTCCAAAGAAACAGAACCAATAGAAGATAGATAGGGAGGGAGGGAGGGAGATAGATACATAGACAGATTTATTATACGAATTGGCTCATCATGTCATTCTGGAGGCCAAGAACTGCCATCTGCAAGCCGGAAGACCAGAAAGGCCAGTGGTCTAAGTCCCAGTCTGAGTTCAAAGGCCCAGGAACCTGGAGCTCTGAAGTCCTACGGCAAGATAAGATGGATGTCCCAGCTCAAACAGAATTCACTGTTCCTCCCCCATTTTGTTCTATTTGGGACATCAATGGATTGGATGATGCCCATCCATCCATATTGGTAAGGATGATCTTCTTTACTCAGTCTACCAATTCAAATGCTAATCTCTTCCAAAAACCCCTTCACAGATACATCCAGGAATAATGTTTTACCAACTATTTGAGCACTTCCTAGCCCAGTCAAGTTGACACATAAAATTAACCATCACACAGGATAAGGCTGTAGAGAGTGGTGGATGGTGATAATCTGGGTAAAGTGGTCAGAGAGGGACTCTCTGAAAGTGACGTCTGAAAGATTACTGAATAAAGTTAACCAAATGAACATTTAGGAATAGAATACTGCAGGCAGAAGAAAGAGCAAAATTCAAAGGCTCTCAAATGAGATATTTCTCATTCTTGATGGGAACTTTAGTTTTTATTCTAAATGTTCTGGAGGGCCTTCTGAGGATTGTAATAGAGGACGAAGTCTACCTTAAAATTATGTGTGTGTGTGTATATATATGTATATGTGTATATATAAATAATGTAGATATGCATGTAATGTGGATATATATATACAATGGGGATACATATATAATATGGATATATATAATGTGGATATATAAATATATATTTATATTTTTATATAATATATTTTTATAAATATATAATAAATATATATTTATATAATATAATGTATCTATATAAAATATATTATAAATATATATTTATATTTATATCTATTTATATTAATATATATTTATATATAAATATTTATATTAATATAATATATAAATTTATTATGAATACATATTTATATGATATATATTTATATTTATAAAATATATAAATATATATTTATGTATTTTTTACATTTTTATATATCCACATTTTTTATATATATAGTGGATAAAGAGCAAACAAAGCCTGTTTCACCCTTTCGTTTTCACGAAAACCTACCTTTGGTTGACTTTCTAGTTCTGTGTCCCATGAAACCTGACAAAAGTGGAATACCAGCATTGTTACTAGACAACTTTATATTGTTAAACATGACTCCTTACTGGCAAACTGCATCTGGACCAGAAGGATTGTAATATGACACTTGAGTGTGATGAATTTTGTAACTGGCTATGTCTATTTCCAGGATCCTGGAATGCTGCTCTCAAGTATTGGTACAAGAGATACTGACCCCTATGGAGCATTGGACTTCTAAGACAGGATTACCTCCACATTCTCCTACATGATCCCACCACTTCATAGTAGAATTTGTACTTTGAGGACAAAGAAAACTAGCTAGCCCTATGCTACTACAAACACTCTCATATAAAAGACATACCTAACACAGCCCTTCTGGCATATTGTGTTTCCTACCCTATATCCTTCTAGGTGGATCTAAGGTCAAGTATGGTCAATTGCTTTCTGCAAGACAAACTGACTATTTGAGCCTGTGGAGTATCTCTGGTGGGTACTGCATATAGTAAATACAAAATAGCTTATAGTAACATATATAAAAGGCATCAAACCCAATTTTGAATCTTGTAGACTGCTTATTAAAGGATATAAAATCTAAAGTATGAATAGAAGCAAATTACACAAAGGAGTTGTAAAAGAAGTTGTCAGTTTAAGAGATGTAGGTGTGAGATTAAACAGAGTGAATGGGATGAGGAAGACAAACATGCTGAGTGTTACTTAAAACACAAGTAATATCTGCCTCATATAAAATAATTTAGAAGTGACAAATGGACTATGAAATACAGAGATAGTCATGCTCAGGCTGACTTTTTGTCAGATATGTCTCCTGTTCAAAGAAACCAAACATTGAATGTATAAAGGTGAACACTGCTGTATGAAACACAAGACTTTGATGAAAAACCACAGAAACCAGATAACATTGATCCAGAAGGTATAATATTGACCCCTCTGATGTATAAATAAGTAAGGGAATTTCTTAGATTTTGAAAACATCAAATCATTTCTCTAGAATATTAGATTAAATTTTTCAATAGAAAGCAACTGAAAAAAAAATTAGTTTCCTTGTCTGAAAATACAAGATCTTACTAAAACTAATCATAAAATTGGCCTTGGTGGGAAGAGAAATGAAACAGGATCACATGGCCAGAGTGAAGTCCTAACAATAGGGAAGATCACAGAGGTAAGAAAAAACGTATTGAATAGAGTCTGGAATGCAGGAGTACGTATATGTGGCTGTGTGGTGGTGTGTGTGTGTATGTTTGTGTGTGTGTGTGTGTGTAGGTAAGTTTGGTAAGTTTAGATGAGCCTGGAAGATTAACAAGAGTGTGAATTTCACCAGATCTTCATGTTACAAAAATATGCTCAGGGAGAAGACTATTTTGGAAACCATTACAGAAATACAATAAGATATAGTGGTGACACGAACTTCAAGTTATGATGGTGGGTTTTGAGGGAAATTCTGGGACTTGGCTTACAAAATTACATAGAAAAGACCTAGTTCTTCAGGCATATGATGCTTTCGGGCAAGCTTCACTGCAAACAAAATATTTTCACATAAACAGATATACATTCCCTCTTGCTAGGATGAAATATGTAAATATACTTCCATTTACAGATGGATTCCTTCATTATTGGAGACAGAAATACACTTCAAATCTGTGTTACAAACTTCTCACGCAAACAATTTACTTTCCTCAGAGAGTTTTACCTGTTATTTTGAAAATATAAAGAAATTGCTTGATATCTTCAATTTATGAGTGATTTTTACATTTCTACTCATGAAATGCAAAGATTAACTGCACTTGAACAGATATAGGAAGATATTGAGGTTGCTGTGTAGCTTTGTTTATACAAGCCTATTTTGCAAACTAGGTTTGTCAAGGACTTGAAGTTCCCTGCTATTCTGTATCTGTGTTATATGATATGAAAATAGTCATTTGTGGTAAATGTTTATGAATATAGTAAAAATCTTTATATATACTCCATCTGGAAGTATAAAACTGTAAAACTAAAGTTTGATAATTTTGTTAAGTAATTTTCAGTCTGGTTTTATTTATTTTTATTTATTACTATCATTTTGCTTTATTTTTGAGACAGAGTCTTGTTCTGTCACCCAGGCTGGAGTGTAGTGGCTCGATATTGGCTCACTGCAACCTCCACTTCCTGGGTTCAAGCAATTCTTGTGTCTCAGCCTTCTGAGTAGCTGGAATTATAGGCACAAGCCACCACACCCGACTAATTTTTTTGTATTTTTAGTAGAGATGGGGTTTCACCATGTTGGCCAAACTGGTCTTGAACTCCTGACCTCAAGTAATCCACCCACCTCGGCCTCCCAAAGTGCTGGGATTACAGGCCTGAGCCACCATGCCCAGCCTCAGTCTGGTTTTAGAACCTGATGAAAACTTAAAAAGGGAAATAAAAATTTCTTTGTTAAGTGGGCCAACATTGAGGAGTTGATGTCAGCAACATGGCAGACTAGGAGGTCCGAATGTTGACCTCCCCAGAAAAATAATGATTAAACAACTACTTACTGGCAAAAACAGCTCTGGGAGAGTTCCAGAATACAAGGATAAAGCTGCAGCAACCAAATGGAGCACAAAATCTTAAGATGACAGCATAAAAATGTATAGGAAGCATTTTCCAATATCACCGCCTCCCCCAGTCTGGCACAGGTTGAAGCCAAGAGGAATTCCGCTGGCCATGATATTTCCCCATGGGAGAATAGGAGAGGCTCTCTCGCTACTGAGGACCCTTTTAGTCATCACCAATGCTGACGCCAGCTGATGGAGCTACACAGAGTTCATACTGCTCAGAGAAGGACCCATTTTTGTCTATCAACTCTGCACTAGCATTCCAACATACATCCCCAGGTACTTTCACCTCTGCTCCTCGCATGCCCATGCCCCAGACTCCAGCATCACCAATGTTCCACTGAGGCCTGTGCCCCAGAAACCAGCACCACTTGCTGCCACAGTTGTGCCTGCATCCCAGACCCTGGCACCACCACTGTTCTATGCATGCCCATACCTTGGGCCCCACTGCCACAGCCACTCTTTATGTGCCTACTTCCCAGACCAGCATTACCACTGTGTACACTCACACCCTGGACCCTAGCTCTAAGATGGACACCCTCAGTGGTGACTCCCCCTATGGTGGAAAATAGGACACCAGAAACCCTCACTGTTACTGCAGACACATACAGCCTTGACCACCAAGATTCCTGTACTCTTCACTAATGTCCTCAGCTGATGGACCTTCCTAGGTTTTATGCTGCTGCACCAAGACCGGGGGGCAGAACCACTGCACCTCACCTGGCTAGCAGCCTCACACCCACCCATAGATGAAGGTCTTTCCCCCGCTGAAATCAAAAAAGAATATCCCTAAAAAGTTTCATCAGTATGAACACTTAAAACATGCAGAAATATTGTTGGAAGTGGGAACATGAAAGGAGTTGCTATATTGCTAGAAGTTCTCGATCAATGGATGACAGTTAATGCTTTGGATTTCTACAAGCAGATCAGAACTCTATGCTGAAGCAAGCTGTTCAGTCTTGTCTTCAGGTCTAATAACTGAATATCATGGAGCAGGTGGTACATATTAGTACCACCTGGATTATTAACATTATAATAATCCAGTCAAAGTTTTTATTCCAAAATACATTGACTATTTGATGACCTAGCTTTAGGATTATATTGACCATGAAACTTTTTTTCTTCTAATATTGGTGTCCTATTTTCCAAGAATTTTATATCTGTGGCCAAGACTATTAAGTGTCTGTTCAAAGTTTATGCCCATATTTCTTACTAGCACTTTGGTTCTGTGGTGCAACCACAAGAAAAGTCCCATGGCAACATCTTCTTCAAGTGAAGGATGGTTCTCAGGGTGACTTCGGACCAGTTGAGTTCTTTCTCCTTTCTCATTTGTAGTTCTGAAAAATAACTGTAGACGGTGCTGGGAATGCAACATCTTCAGATAGGGCTCTGTTCCAGTGGCCCTAGAAACAGGATGTCCTTCAATACTTCAGCCCAGTGATTATTCCATCTCTGAGGTATAAAACCCAGGGTAAGCTGCTTTCTGGGGTCCCTCTGCTGTGGTGAAAGTGGAGTACATGCAGACAAAACTCCATCTACCACAGGCAGCTTTCCTGAGCCTTAAGGGGCTGGCTCACGGTGAATCCTAGGCTTTTATGGTCCCTTGCTGCCCATCTGTAAGGAATAAACCCTCTTCTGTAACTCATTGTGTGCATGGACATTCTGTCTCACTGAACTCAGACAAGTTGGTAACCAGTGCACAGTGAATCTACTTCATGGTAAGTACCTTATTTTATTTGTTCAAGAGTTCAATTTAACTGATAGGCAAGCATTGGCACCACTTCAAGAAGTCATTGAGAAACTCTAATTGAAAGACAGATAAATGTTTCTTCTAGAACAGTTACTCTCTTGCTTCATCTACAGCTAGAGTTAGCTCAATGCTAATCTGTTATCAACTAGTGTTGTCATTTGAGTTGTGTCTCGCTAAAATTTGTATATTGAACTCCTGTATCCCCAGAACCTCAGAATGTGGTCTTATTTGGAAATAGGGTCATTGCAGATGTAATCAAGTTAAGATGAGGTCACTAGGGTAGACCCTAATTCAGCCTGGTATCCTTACAAAAAGGAGACATTTGGACAGAAAGACATACACCTGGGGAGAAGTCCACATAAACATCAAGGCAGAGATCAAGACGATGCATCTTCAAGTCAAAGGGAGTGGCCTAAAACAGATCCTTCCCTCATAGAACTCTAAAGGAACAAAACGTAGCAAAACTTTGATTTTGGACTTCTAGCCTCTAAAACTGTGAGATAATAAATTTATGTTGTTCTAAACCATCCAGATTGTGTTACTTTGTTGTAGTAACCCTTAGGAAACAAATACAATTAATTATACAAAGTTAGAGAAAACAGGATACAAAGAAACCCATTATCTGTGCCTACTGATAAAAATGTTTCCATTGGTAGTTTGGCTTCAGAGCAAGAACTTAAAAACGTAGCTAATTTTGACATATTCCGTGGCCTGTTAATGTCATGAAGTTATACTTGGTTGTAATATATGATGACTACATGTAGTTTATTAGTTTAGATATTGCTCCTTTGCTGAATAAATTGATTGAGTCTATTTCAGGTGACAGCATAATTGATAATGAGAATTTCCACCAAATGATTAGCAGGTTTCCAAATCAAACTTTCTAACAACACGATCACATAATCAGATAGGTTTAATTCTACTTCAATTTTACAAATAAAAAAGGCATTTTAGATTTCCTTAATATTAAGAATATTTGCATCATTTTGTATTTTATTTTCAAGTTTGTATGCCAGTGATTTTACGGATAAGATGGATGGATAGATCGCTTTTGTTTTGTTTGGATTTGACAAAATCCATGATTATTATTTTAATCATCATAAGACATGTGATATGGGAGCAACCAAAGTTTTTTTTTTCTAAAATTCCCTTTTATGTTTTAGTCTGTATTTGGAATCTTATCCACACATAAAGGTTGTTAGGAGGTTATACGTGTACGTTAGAAATAATTTCTTTTTAAGAATTCTAAGGATTATCTTATAGATTTTTATTTTACAACGCTTTATTCAAATTAATTTTAACACATGAAGATTTTAGTTAAGGAAAAAAAATCTTTCAAGAGTCATCGCAGACTGTATTAGGTCATTCTTGCATTGCTATAAATAAATACCTGAGATTGGGTAATTTATCAAGGAAAGTGGTTTAATTGACTCACCGTTCTTCAGGCTGCATAGGGAGCATAACATCAGCATCTGCTTAGCTTCTAGAGAGGCCTCAGGGAGCTTTTACTCATGGTGGAAGGTGAAACAGGAGGAGCAGGCTCTTCATATGGTGAAAGCAGGAGCAAGAGAGAGAGTTGGGTACGGGAGGTGCCACACACTTTTAAACAACCAGATCTCACACAAACTCAGAGTGAGAGTTCACTTTATCACCGAGGGGATTGCCCAAGCTATTCATGAGAGATTTGCCCTCATGATCCAAACACCTCCAGCCAGGCCCCAATTCCAACCTTGGCCATTATATTTCAACATAATATTTGAATGGGGACAAATATCCTAACTATATCCCAAACATGGGTCTCAAAGCCACTATCTTTATTCATGGTATAGTGCGGGGATGCACAGACTTTATCCCAATAAGAATAATGTATTATCTGATTCTTGCATTCATTGCTATAAAGAAATACCTGAGACTGGGTAGTTTATAAAGAAAAGATGTTTAATCGGCTCATGGTTCTGCAGGCTGTAAGGAAGCATAGCAGCTTCTGTTTGGCTTCCAGGGAGGCCTCAGGAAACTTAACATCATGGGGGAAGGTGAAGGGGCATCAAGGTGTCTCACATGGTGGGAGTAGGAAAAAGAGAGAGAGAGGGAGGTGCTACACACTTTTAAACAACCAGATCTCATGAAAACTCATTTACTCTCAGGAGAACAGTACCAAGGGGGATGGTGCTAAACCATTCATGAGAAACTGCTGCCATGATCTGTTCACCTCCCACTAGACCCTACCTCCAAAACTGGAGATTACAATTTGACATGATATTTGGGCAGGGACACAGATCCAAACCATATCTTTCCACCCCTTGCTCCTCCTATATTTCATGTCCTTCTCACGTTGCCAAATACAACCATGCCTTCCCAATGGTACCCCAAAGTCATTTTTTCTTTTGTTTTTGAGACAGGTTCTCACTCTGTCATTCAGTCTGGAGTGCAGTGATGCAATCTTGGCTCACTGCAACCTCTGTTTCCCAGGCTCAAGCAATTCTCTAGCCTCAGCCTCCTTAGTAGCTGGGACTGCAGGCGTGAGCTGCCGCACCTGGCTAATTTTGTATTCTTTGTAGAAACAGTGTTTTGCCATGTTACCCAGGCTGGTCTCAAATTCATGAGCTCAAAGCAATCCACCTGCCTCAGCCTCCCAATGTGCTGGGATTACAGGCACAAGCCACCTTGCCTGGCTCGTCCCTGAAAGTCTTAGCTCATTCCAGTATTAACTCAAAATTCCAAAGTCCACAGTCTCATCTGAGGCAAGGCCAGTCCCTTCCACCTATGAGTCTGTAAAATCAAACACAACTTAGTAACTTCCAAGATGCAATGGAGGTATAGACATTGGGTAAATACCCCCATTCCAAAAGGGATAAATTGGCCAAAAGAAAGGGACTAAAGGCCCCAGGCAAGTTGAAACCCAGCAGGGAAGTTATTAAATCTTAAAATTCCAAAATATAATAATCTCCTTTGGCTCAGTGTTCCACATCCAGGGCCCACCGATACAAGCGTGGACTCTCAAGGCCTTGAGCAGCTCCAACCCTGTGGCTTTACAGGGTTCAGCACCTGTGGCTGCTTTCAAGGTCTGACGTTTAACACATGCTGCTTTTCCAGGCTGAGGGTACAAGCTGCTGGTGGATCTACCATTCTGGGGTCTGAAGGACAGTGACCCTCTAATCACAGCTCCACTAGGCAGTGCCCAAGTGGGAACTCTGTGTGGGAGCTCCAACTCCACATTTCTCTACTGCATTGCTCTAGTAGAGGTTCTCCATGAAGCATGGAAATCCAGGCTTCTCCACACATCCCCTGAAATCTACAGGGAGGCTCCCAAACCTCAACTCTTATAGTCTATGCCTTCATAGGCTTAACACTACATGGAACCCACCAAGGCTTATACCTTGTACCCTTTGAAGCAGCATATTGAGCTGTACTTGTGTCCCTTTGAGCCATGGCTGGAGCTGGAGTGACCAGGATGCCAGGGGTAGCATCCTGAGGCTGCACAAGGCAGTGGATCCCTTGACCTGGCCCATGAAACCATTCTTCCCTCCCAGGCCTCCAGGCCTGAAATAGGAGGAGCTGCTGTGAAGGTCTCTGAAATGCTTTTGAGGCCTTTTCCCCATTGTCTTGGCTATTAGCACCTGGCTCCTTTTTAGTTATGCAAATTTCTGCAGCCTGCTTGAATTCCTCCCTTGAAAATAGGCTTCTCTTTTCTACCACATGGCCAGACTGCAAATTTTCCAAACTTTTACACTCTGCTTCCCTTTTAAATATAAATTCCAATTTTCCATCATTTCTTTGCTCACACATATGAGTTTAGACTGTTAGAAGCAGCCAGGGCACTTCTTGAGTGCTTTGCTGCTTAGTAATTTCTTCTGCCAAAAACCCTAAATCATCACTCCCAAGTTCAAATTTTCACAGATTCCCTAGGGCAAGGGCACAATGCAGCCAGGTTCTTTGCTAAGGCACAAAAAATGACCTTTGCTCCAGTTCCTAGTAAGTTTCTCATCTCCATCTGAGACCTCATCAGCCTGGCCATCTTTGTCCTTATCACTATCAGCATTTGGGTCACAACCATTCAATGAGTCTCCAGTTAAGTTCCAAATTTTCACGTTATATTCCTGTCTTCTTCTGATCCCTCCAAACCCTTCCAACTTCTGCTCATTACCCAGTTCCAAAGCTGCTTCCACATTTTCAGGTATCCTTGTATCAATGCCACACTCCATGGTATCAATTTTCTGCATTAGTTTGTTCTCATATTGCTATGAAGAAATACCTGAGACTGGGTAGTTCATAAAGAAAAGACATTTAATTGGCTCACAGTTCTGCAGGCTATACAGGAAATGTAGCAGCTCCTGCTCAGCTTCTGAGAAGGCCTCAGGAAATTTTCAATCATGGCAGAAGGCAAAGAGGAAGCAAGCCATCTCACATGGCAGGAGCAGCAAGAGCAAGAGGGCAGAGGTGTTATGCACTGTTAAACAACCAGATCTCATGAGAACTCACTCTGTATTGCAAGGACAGTACCACGTGGGATGGTTTTAAACCATTAATAAGAAACCACCTCCATGATCTAATCACCTTCCACCAGGCCCCACCTCCAGCATTGGGGATTACAATTCGATATGAGATTTGGGCAGAGACCACAGATCCAAAACATATCAGATAATTTAATAAAAAACATGGTAATAATTTACTATATACAATGTATAACACAGCAAAAGCATAGAGTGATACATATTCTTTAATGTGTCTTTTAATAAAAGAGGAATAAGTTAAATATCTTCTGTCATTCTGCTAATAAAATAATGGATTAAGCCCTCAGGGGCCTTCTTTGGTTTTAACTGTTTTTGTATCAAACCCAAATAGATTTGTTTCTATTGGGATAGAAAGGATTATCCCCTTTAATAAGAAAACACCTCTTTTTTCATTTGCACCTGAGGACTTAGTCAACTCTGGCTGACTGTTTAGAATGTATTGAGACAAAGAAATTATACAGGAAGACTTGTCAGACAAAAAAAAAGCTTTAAATTCACCTGCATTCTGTATTTTATAGCTATGATTTTTACAGTTACTTACCTCCTTCTGTCTTTGATAAAGGTTATGTTTGATAATATTTTGTTATTTATTTTTATCTCACTAGACTGTTTAGAAATGCTTTTTGATAACACAATTTTAATAAATTCATAAATACATACAGGATTCTAAGGGAAATATTAATAAGACATTTCTTCTAATTTAGGCTGAAAACATACTTCATTATTTCTGAAGATAGAGTGAGATAATGACTTATGAAAGAAAGAGAAAAGCCTTATGTAAAACATTTCACAATTAATGTTTAAGCTATTCCAAAGCTGCCTCTTAGCCATTCTGTAGGGTTATGCTGATCACTTATAAACAAGAAAATTTGTTTCTAGATGCTACCTGGAATGTTACTGTCTCTCAATTTTATTTTTCTTTTTTTAAAGGCAATCTCACTCTGGTGTCCAGGCTGGAATGCCATGACATGATCAAAACTCACTGTCGCCTCCAACTCCTGGCTCAAGCAATCTTGCCACCTTAGCCTCCTGAGTAGCTGTGACTACAGGCATGCACCTCCACAACCAACTAATATATATTCTGTTGATTTGGGGTGGAGAGTTCTGTAGATGTCTATTAGGTTCACTCGATGCAGAACTGAGTTCAAGTCCTGGATATCCTTGTTAACATTCTGTCCCATTTTTCTGTCTCATATTGACAGTGGGGTGTTAAATTCTCCCATTATTATTGTGTGGGAGTCTAAGTCTCTTTGTAGGTCTCTAAGGACTTGCTCTATGAATCTGGGTGCTCCTGTATTGGGTGCATATATATTTAGGATAGTTAGCTCTTCTTGTTGAATTGATCCCTTTACCATTATGTCATGGCCTTCTTTGTTTCTTTTGATCTTTGTTGGTTTAAAGTCTGTTTTACCAGAGAGTAGGATTGCAACCCCTGCTTTCCCCCCCCCCCCCCCCCCATTTGCTTAGTAGATCTTCCTCCATCCCTTTATTTTGAGCCTATGTGTATTTCTGCATGTGAGATGGGTCTCCTGAATACAGCACACTGTAATAAAATAACAGAAGTTTGTTATTACCAGCCTTCTGAAGCCTACTTCTGTCAACTCATCAAAGTCATTCTCCTTCCAGCTTTGTTCCATTGCTGGCGAGGAGCTGTGATCCTTCGGAGCAGAAGCGATGCTCTGGTTTTTAGAATGTTCAGCTTTTCTGCCCTTGTTTCTCCCCATCTTCATGGTTTTATCTACCTTTGGTCTTTGATGTTGGTGACCTACAGATGGGGTTTTGGTGTAGATGTCCTTTTTGTTTATGTTGATGCTATTCCCTTCTGTTTATTTGTTTTCCTTCTAACACTCAGGTCCCTTTTCTGCAGGTCTGCTGGAGTTTGCTAGAGGTCCACTCTAGACCCTGTTTGCCTGGGTATCACCAGCAGAGGCTGCAGAACAGCCAATATTACAGAATAGCAAATATTGCTGCCAGATCCTTCCTCTGGAAGGTTTATCCCAGTGGGGCACCCGCCTATATGAGGAGTCTGTCAGACCCTCCTGGAAGGTGTCTCCCACTTAGGCTACATGGGGATCAGGGACCCACTTGAGGAGGCAATCTGTCCATTCTCAAAGCTCAAACGCCATGCTGGGAGAACCACTGTTCCCTTCAGAGCTGTCAGACAGGGATGTTTAAGTCTGCAGAAGTTGTCTGCTGCCTTTTGTTCAGCTATGCCCTGCCCACAGAAGTGGAGTCTATAGAGGCAGTAGGCCTTGCTGAGCTGTGGTGGGCTCCGCCCAGTTCAAGCTTCCTGGCTACTTTGTTTACCTATTCATGCCACAGCAATAGCAGACACCTCTCCCCCAGCCAGGTTGCTGCCTCGCAGTTCAATCTCAGACTGCTGTGCTAGCAGTGAGCAAGGTTCTGTGGGCATGTGACCCACTGAGCCAGGCACAGGAGAGAATCTCCTTGTTTGCCAGTTGCTAAGACCTTGGGAAAAGCGCAGTATTTGGGCAGAAGTGTCCCGTTTTTCCAGGTACCGTCTGTCATGGCTTCTGCTAGAAAAGGGAAATCCCCCGATCCCTTGTGCTTCCCGGGTGAGGTGATGCCCTGCCCTGCTTTGGCTAACCCTCCCATGGGCTGCACCCACTGTCCAACCAGTCCCAATGAGATGAACCAAGTACCTCAGTTGGAAATGCAGAAATCACCCATCTTCTGTATCGATCATGCTGGGAGCTGCAGACCGGAGCTGTTCCTATTCAGCCATCTTGAAAAGGAAGCCAAAATTTGTTTTATTTTTAAAACTGTAGAGGCTTTGTCTCTTTTCCTAAGTCAGTTAACTGTATTTTATAAAAAGTATTTTTTATCTATCTTTGTAACTTCATCAGAATAAAATACATTGAAAGAAAAAAATTTGCAATGTATCTTTCTTGAGAACACCAACTATCACTGTTTTTGCTAATCTATTTGCTCAGCATATCACATTTAATATTTGTTGAATTAAGGAATGAGGGTCAGATAATTAGGTAACTTTTCCATGGTCACTCAGCTTTGGGAAACCCTACTTTTGAATTTACTCTTAATACCATCTTAGGTCTGCTAAAATTATGGGGCTGGTGGAGCCATCTTACAATAATGAGTCAAACAGGAGAAAAAAAGTCAAATGAGTACATGATGTTGGCTTGAAAATCATCAAGTTTCTGGATTAAGGATAGCAGCCACATATATTCAGAATTTCTTTTATAAGAGAAAGAT
The DNA here is from genome assembly GCF_008728515.1 of Papio anubis. NCBI lineage: Eukaryota > Metazoa > Chordata > Mammalia > Primates > Cercopithecidae > Papio > Papio anubis. The sequence continues at coordinate 108,108,899 of NC_044996.1, read as the reverse complement.
ATGTCCCATCTTTGTTTAAGCTGTTATATGACAGGTTTTACATTATTGCAGCTTAAAGTATCTGATAGATTCTCCTTTGCTCGTGAGAGCCACAGCCCTTGTTTTGCTGCTCCTCATGTGGACAGGAGTATGGAACACTGGTTTTGAATAGCCATGCACTAGAAGTCCTGTGTGGTCAGGAAAAAAATCTGTTCCTCATGACAATTAGGGATATATAGGATTCTTTGCTGTATGTGTTTTCAAGATTGGGAGGCAAGGAGGAAGGAAGGAAGGGACAGGGATATTTTAGATCAAAGTTTAGGATTCAGCTCTAAAGACTGTGAGACTTAGATATCCCAAATCTATTCTAAAGTCTTTTAATGTGACCTTGGATTTACAAAGCATTTACCTAGGAGAGAAGCCCTGAGGAGTATAGAGAAAAAGAGATCTGAGGGAGGTAAACATAAGAAGATGCAAAATTTACCTGAAAATAAGGAATTCACTTTCAAGTTGAGTGGCTAGACGGGTGCGGGTGCCAACTGGCGTTGAAGCCACAAGGAATAATGTCATGATGCAGGTCAGCCATGGAGGGGAGCCATTGGGCAGAACAGGAAGGTTTCCCATGGCGCCCAAGACCCATAAAACCTTCTAAGTCAATTGCAAGTGTGAGATATGTCTATGTGCATATGCAAAGTACCTTGAGGACTGACTGCCCCTGGAACTGTTACAGATTCTCAAAGGGGTCTGGCACCTCCCAAAAATGGTGGAGACCCTCTTATGATCTAGTAAACCTGAAGGACTTTGGAAAGCAGGTGAGCAATCATTTCAGCCCTGTGTTGAGGCTGCACAGACATTACAAACCTTTGAGAAAATGATCAAGACTCAATTATGGAACAAATGCCAGTCACAAATGGTTGTAGCCTTTTGGTGTACATGAAATTGCGGATTCCTATCCCTATCTTACACTTGTATCTCTTGAACATTGGATTTATGTCTGCAGAGTGCTGAATATGTTACTAGATATTAGTTGTGATTGCTTCTGCCTCCTGTTTTAAGGAGGATTGGGGGTGTTCAGGGCTCCTCCTCTATTTCTGTGGTTAATAGAGTGCTGAATATGTCACACACAGAGAGCTCACATGGATTCAGAGAACTACAGGTTGAGAGAAGACCTTAAACAGGCAGTCTCCTGTTTTCCAGATGAATAAATGGAGGCCCAAAATTGTTATGAAGCTAACTTAGTGAGAACCAACACTTTGCTTTTCTGCAATGCCAAGCCTGTGTCCCATTCCACGTCTCCAGACAGGAAGGGATCCCTATTCACTGTTTTCTAAAAGGCCCCTTATATGGTTGCACCAACCGATGGTTGTCAGAAACTTTAAGTGCCATTTTGGGATCGTCAACACCCACATCCTTGCAAGAGACTCCCTTGGGAGGCAGCAGTGAAAGAAATCAGTCATTTAGCTGGGAGAAGATGGATTGGCAATGCAGTAATTTGGAAAGCCATGTAATTTCACCTGCTGCCAATTGTATAATTTATATTCCTCTGGGTATATAACCAGTATGGGATTGCTGGTCATATGGTAGTTCTGCTTTTAGCTTTTTGGGGAATCGCCATACTGCTTTCCACAATGGTTGAACTAATTCACACTCCCACCAACAGTGTGTAAGCGTTCCTTTTTCTCTGCAACCTCACTAGCATCTGCTATTTTTTTATTTTAGTAATAGCCATTCTTACTGGTATGAGATGGTGTCTCACTGTGATTTTGATGTGCATTTCTCTAATGATCAGTGACGTTGGGCTTTTTTTTTCATATGCTTGTTGGCTGCGTGTATGTCTTCTTCTTTTGAAAAGTGTCTGTTCATGTCCTTTGCCCTCTTTTTAATGGGGTGGTTTCTTTTTTCTTATAAATTTGTTTAAGTTCCTTACAGATATGCTGGATATTAGTCCTTTGTCAGATACATGATTTGCAAAAATTTTATCTCATTCTATAGGTTGTCTGTTTATTCTGTTGATGGTTTCTTTTGCTGTGCAGAAACTCTTAAGTTTAATTAGATCCCATTTGCCAATTTTTGCTTTTCTTGCAATTGCATTTGGTGTCTTCATCATGAAATCTTTGACTGTTACTATGTCCAGGATGGTATTGCCTAGATTTTCTTCTGTGATTTTTATTTTTTTATTTATTTATTTATTTATTTTTTTTTTGGAGATGGAGTCTCACTCTGCCGCCCAGGCTGGAGTGCAGTGGCCGGATCTCAGCTCACTGCAAGCTTCGCCTCCCGGGTTCATGCCATTCTCCTGTCTCAGCCTCCCAAGTAGTTGGGACTACAGGCGCCCGCCACCACGCCTGGCTAGTTTTTTGTATTTTTTAGTAGAGACGGGGTTTCACCGTGTTAGCCAGGATGGTCTCGATCTCCTGACCTCGTGATCCACCCATCTCGGCCTCCCAAAGTGCTGGGATTACAGGCTTGAGCCACCGCGCCCGGCCTCTTCCGTGATTTTTATAATTTGGGGTTTTACATGTAAGTCCTTAATCCATCTTGAGTTAATTTTTGTATATGGTGTAAGGAAGTGGTTTCAATCTTGTGCATGTGGCTAGCCAGTTATCCCAACATCATTATTGAATAGGCAGCCCTTTCTCCATTGCTTGTTTTTGTAAGCTTTGTTGAAGATCAGATAATTGTAGGTGTACAGCCTTATTGCTGAGCTCTGTATTCCGTTCCATTGGTCTATGTGTCTGTTTTGGTACCAGTACTATGCTGTTTTGGTGACTCTAGCCCTGTAGTATAGTTTGAAGTTGGGTAGCATGATGCCTCCAGCTTTGTTCTTTTTGCTTGGGATTGCCTTGGATCTTTTGGTTCTATATGAATTTTAAAATAGTTTTTTTTCTAGTGCTGTGAAGAATGTCATTGGTAGTCTAATAGGAATGGCATTGAATCTATAAATTGTTTTGGGCAGTGTGGCCATTTTAATGATATTTAATGATATTTATTCTTCCTAAAGGCCTTTTCTGCATCTATTGAGATAATCATGTGGTTTTTGTCTTTGGTTCTGTTTATGTGATGGATTATGTTTATTGATTTGCACATGTTGAACCATGCTTGCATCCCAGGGATGAAGCCGACTTGATCGTGGTGGATAAGTTTTTTGATGTGCTGCTGGATTCGGTTTGCCAGTATTTTATTGAGGATTTTTGCATCGATGTTCGTCGGAGATATTGGTCTAAAATCCTCTTTTTGTATTGTGTCTCTGCCAGGCTTTGGTATCAGGATGATGCTGGCCTCATAAAATGAGTCAAGGGGGATCCCCTCTTTTTCTATTGATTCGAATACTTTCAGAAGGAATGGTACCAGCTCCTCTTTGTGCCTCTGGTAGAATTCGTCTGTGAATCCGTCTGGTCCTGGACTTTTTTTGGTTTGGTAGGCTATTAATTGTTGCCTCAATTTCAGAGGCTGTAATTGCTCTATTCAGGAATTCAACTTCTTCCTGGTTTAATCTTGGGAGGGTGTATGTGTCCAGGAATTTATCCATTTCTTCTAGATTTTTAAGTTTATTTGTATAGCGGTGTTTATAGTATTCTCTGATGGTAGTTTGTATTTCTGTGGGATCAGTGGTGATATCCCCTTTATCATTTTTTATTGCATCTATTTGATTCTTCTATCTTTTCTTCTTTATTAGTCTTGCTAGCAGTCTATCAATTTTGTTGATCTTTTTAAAAAATCAACTCCTGGATTCATCGATTTTTTGAAGGGTTTTTTGTGTCTCTATCTCCTTCAGTTCTGCTCTGATCTTAGTTATTTCTTGCCTTCTGTCAGCTTTTGAATGTGTTTGCTCTTGCTTCTCTAGTTCTTTTAATTGTGATGTTAGGTTGTCAGTTTTAGATCTCTCCTGCTTTCTCTTGTGGGCATTTAGTGCTATAAATTTCCCTCTACACACTGCTTTAAATGTGTCCCAGAGATTCTGGTATGTTGTGTCTTTGTTCTCATTGGTTTCAAAGAACATCTTTATTTCTGCCTTCATTTCGTTATGTACCCAGTAGTCATTCAGGAGCAGGTTGTTCAGTTTCCATGTAGTTGAGCGGTTTCGCTCTGTTTTAAACACTGCTCTTAGTTCTGTGGTTGGGACTTGCCAGATAAATAACTTTATGAATATAAGCTTCTCAGAAAGGATTATGATTAATTTTGGTAGTTTATAGAATAGATTTCTAGTATCTTTATTTCCTCTCTTCTACCATTTAATTAAGTTAGGCCATAAAGCTTCTAAAGCTTCTGAGAGATATGTTTTATTGGTGGTGGGGAGCTCTTCAGCATTTATTACAGTGATACATGCATTCAGTCAAAGCTTAATAAATGATAGTTGAGTAGTCAGATTTAATCTTGAATTCCAGTGATGTGTCCATTCCCTTCTTTTCCCTGACTTCTTAGTTATTTGTTAATTTTGAAAAACAATGTGACCAGTACTTCTTAGAACCTTCAAGAGGAGCCTGGGCCAGGCGCGGTGGCTCACGCCTGTAATCCCAGCACTTTGGGAGGCCGAGGCGGGCGGATCACAAGGTCAGGAGATCGAGACCACGGTGAAACTCCGTCTCTACTAAAAATACAAAAAATTAGCTGGGCACGGTGGCGGGCGCCTGTAGTCCCAGCTACTCAGGAGGCTGAGGCAGGAGAATGGCGTGAACCCGAGAAGCGGAGCTTGCAGTGAGCCGAGATCGCGCCACTGCACTCCAGCCTGGGCGACAGAGAGAGACTCCGTCTCAAAAAAAAAAAAAAAAAAAAAGAGGAGCCTGAACACGGATGTTTTAGTTTCTTTGCATTTTGTCTCCATTTTTGACATTCCATGACTAGCACATATTCTCTTAGAGACCCAGGCAGAGTACTTTCTTCTTGCTGTTTCTCATGCTCTTTCTGTGAATGCTCACCCCTTCCGATGCACCAGGGTCAGTACTGACTAATATGTTTGGCTTTATATCAGTTGATTTTGCAAATGGTAGGGAATCTGTCAGATCATAATGGGAAAAGACACAGGTGGAGTCTTGTGCAGGCCTCCTTACGCTGGTACCTCCTGTACAGGCCTCCTTATGCTCATACCTCCTGTGAGGGGTCACGTAGAACATTCTCTTCCTCCAGCAACAAAAATGCAGCAATGTGTGTGATGTTTCTGCCTGAGGGAAGCACTTTCTGCCTCAGTTTAGGGTTTCTACTGGAGTTGGCAGCATGAGCACCTTCTGACTATCGTGTACCAAAAATTCAGACTCCCAGAAGGATAGCAGGTGCTCAGCACAAACCACATTGTTTGCATAAACAGTTCAGGGACAGTAAACACCCTTGTCAATTGGGGAATGTTAAGTACCCACCTCCCCCCTGCCATAGCCCTCCCCCCACCAAATCTAAGCTCTCAGACAGCAGTCATGGGCCAAGCTTACAAGCAGGCCTTTTTTTTTTTTTTTTAATTATACTTTAAGTTCTGGGATACATGTGCAGAACGAGCAGGTTTGTTACATAGGTATGCACGTTCCATGGTGGTTTGCTGCACCCATCAATCCATCATCTACATTAGGTATTTCTCCTAATGCTATCCCTCCCCTCACCCCCAAACCCTCCACAGGCCCCAGTGTGTGATGTTCCCCTCCCCGTGTCCATGTGTTCCCATTGTTCAACTCCCACTTATGAGTGAGAACGTGCAGTGTTTGGTTTTCTGTTCCTGTGTTAGTTTGCTGAGAATGATGCTTTCCAGCTTCATCCACGTCCCTACAAGCAGGACTTTCTAAGTCTTGCCATGTTCACTCTTTCCTGCACAGGAGAGTTGGCTTAGACCTCAGAAAATGGAAACAGAATTACTAAGGAACTTGATGGGATAGAATGATGAGGTGAAACCGACAAGGTGAAGCCTATTAAGGGAAATCAAAAGCCTTGCATTAAAGTCTGAAGGATTGATTAGTACTATTGGATGGAGGAGACAGAGCTTGACAGCAGTTAATGTGGAAAACACCCAGGTGAGTTTGTTCCTTATTATGAATTAACAATCTTAACTGAGTCATTGGAAAACTAATAGAGTCTTGTTCTAAATTAGTGGGAATGTCGTGCCCAGAACAATGGAGGTAGAACTCCCACGGTATTCTGAAATGGTCAAACATCATTTGGAAAGATGTATGTGTTTCTAAGGTCCTTATCCTAATAGAGATATGAATAAATAAGAAACGTGCAGTGGGCAGTGTGGGTTGCAAGGCTGACACTGAAAAGGGAGCAGTCTTAGAATTTTCTTTTTTTAATTTTTAATTTTAATTTTATTTTAATATACACCTACATAGTAGGTGTATATATGCATGAGCTCCATGAGATATTTTGATACAGGCATGCAATGGGTAATAATCACATCATGTAAAATCAGGTATCCATCTCCTCAAGCATTTAACTTTTCTGTTAGAAACAATCCAATTACACTCTTTTAGTTATTTGTAAATGTACAATTAAATTATTATTGAGTATAGTCACCCCATGGTGCTATCAAATACTCGGTCTTATTTATTCTTTCTGCATATTTTTGAGGTTTTGAAAACTTTATTAATGAGTCATAACTATTCTCTTTTGCTCTATTTGAGCAGATCTGGGGCCAGTGGTAGCAGCTTTGGGGAGACAGATACAGAGTCAATATAAAAAGCAATTGAATTAGCTGACTTTGGCAGGAAGGTGTTCTCCCGTACTGGAAGTGTTCGTGCTGCTGGATGAACATTTATCTGTAGACTGGATGAGACATTGAACCTGAAGACCTGTAGATTCTTTCTATACTCTAGAAACCTTGACTCTATGGTTAAGGTAATTTAGACATTTTCTGTTGTTCCTACGGCTTAAACACTGTTCAATGAATAGTCAAAGTCAAACAAGAGTAATCTTTGTCCAGTGTCTTTGATTTTTATTCTGAGTGTTACAGCAGGAACCATCAAAATGCTCGCAAGCACTATGAGCTCATTTTGTAACATTTCCTTATACAAATGGCCCCTAAATTTGGAGACAAAACCTTTCACATTGGTGATACTCATGCTTGAAATTTCCACATTGAAAAAAAAATCTTAAAGGATTATGTGGCAAATATCAAAATAGTACCTCAAGGAAGGACACTGTTAAATTTAGGTGTGGGCCGGGCGCGGTGGCTCAAGCCTGTAATCCCAGCACTTTGGGAGGCCGAGATGGGCGGATCACGAGGTCAGGAGATCGAGACCATCCTGGCTAACACGGTGAAACCCCGTCTCTATTAAGAAATACAAAAAAAAACTAGCCGGGCGAGGTGGCGGGCGCCTGTAGTCCCAGCTACTCGGGAGGCTGAGGCAGGAGAATGGCGTGAACCCGGGAGGCGGAGCTTGCAGTGAGCTGAGATCCGGCCACTGCACTCCAGCCTGGGCGACAGAGCAAGACTCCGTCTCAAAAAATAAAAAAAATAAAAAAAATAAAAAAATAAAAAAATAAAATAAAAAAAAAAATAAATTTAGGTGTGATTTCAGAGGACATCAGCAAGTTCCTTAGTCCCAATTGACCAGAACTCCTTGGATAAAACCATCAAAAATTTTTCTTGTGCAAATTGGAAATAAGTTGACTTTCAGAAGTCCCTATTGAAAAAAAGTGTCCTCTAGGGGAGGTAATGCTTCAGAGAATATGATGTAAACCAGGTGTTTCTAAACTTTTTGTATCGCATATATCATCAGCATATATGTGTGTGTGTATATATATATACACACACACACACATACACACACATACGTATTTGAGTGTGTAACCCCAGTATGTATCTATGCATTTATTTACATATATTTACAACTCTCTTGACTCCCTCTTATTAAAACTTACTTCCTTAAAACAATTACAACTCTAGTCACTCTAGCTCTCTGCCTACTCTGCAGTTGTGCCCTGCTACTGCATTTGACTGGAGAAAAATCCATAACCGTATAGATAGGTCTCTCTTTAAATTCATGCTGCAAACTTCAAATGGGCTCTTCATGTAGCTGGTTTATCAGACTGTTCTTTCCTGATCTATTCATGCTCCTCTAAGTGTATTTCATACTTTAGTGTGCTGTAAACCACTTGGGGATGTTGGTAAATACAATTTCTGATGCTACTGTGGACCCTGAGAACCTGCATTTCTAACAAGCTTCCAGGTGATGCTGACACTGCTGGCCCTTGAGTAACAAGTTCCTGGATGACTGTTTTATACCTTGGCATCTCTGTTCAAAGTTTTAACACCTCCTCCCTCATCCCTATTCTCAGCTACTGTCCTGATTCCTACTGCATTGACAAAGCCTAAGCAATCAGAAGGGGACTTCACAGTCTCCACACTATCTACACACCTGCCAGTTTTTGGACTTGTATATTCTGCCCTTCCACACCTGTTAATAAACATTCAAACATAACTTGCCTAAAAGTAAACTTCTGATGCTGTCAATAAAATCTCTTCCACGTCCCATGCACCCATTTCAGTGGATGGCACTGTCATTCTTCCAGTCGCTCAAGTAAGAAGGCTTGAGAAAATCCTCTTCATGTTTCTTTCTTCATGCTCTATATTCAACCTCTTACCTTCACCTTCAACATATATCCACCATCTGACCACTTCTCACCAACTCCACTGTTACCACCTGCTCCAAGTTGCCTGGATCACCAAAATCACCTGCTAAATAGACTCCCTGCTCCTATTCTTGCCCTCTTAGGGTCTATTGTCAACCAGCATGAGAGCAATATTGGTTGTTATACCGTATGCTACTAAGATGCCTTTATTTGTACGACGCAGACTTATTGTATGCATAAGTGACATTGTCATTAAATAAATGATGACACTGTGCCTTAATAATAGTCTTGCGCAAAGCATCATTTAATCCCACCAGATTCTGTCTGCTTTGAAAATGCTTGATTCATTGATAGGCAATCTTTGCACACATATATCAGGAACAAAAGAAAACACAAGTCCATCTACTTGTGGATCTATTTTCCTTAGGCTTTTAAAGCACTTACTTGCTTGTTGCTTTGCACGAAATTACAGGTTTTTAATCATACCTCCAACGAGGAACATTCCCTTCACTAGTACCAGATTTATACCCTACTGCTGTTTCACTGCCTTTCTGTTTCACCTTAACTTTCATTTTAATACTAAATCATTGTATAATTTTTGGATGGCATTTCATAAAGCAAATAAAATTAACAGGTGTGGTACTGATTATGCACAGAATGTGACTGAAGGGAAGAAATAAGAACCTCCCTGAACAAGTTCCTCTGTGCCCCGGCAATGACAGCTATATCTAAACTAACACGTGACAAACAACCATTTTAAGACAGTTTCTAGGAAGATAATCCCAGCAACTCCAATCTAAGATGTGCAAAATTTAGAAAAATTGTATCTTGTAAGAGGTAAAAGTCGATAAGTCAGGTCATGTCACACTATCCAGGGCTCCCTATTGAGCTTGTCAGAGTCCTTTTCATGTCCTACAAAGTGCCACATTCATTCCCTGCCCCCACTCGCAGCAACTATGCCTTCGTCACAGAGGAGTTTCGTCATTTGAATCGCCAGGGAGTATTTTAAATCTAGTCAAGAGCATATACTTTGTTTGGATTTCTGAGATGTACTTATGTGCCTCACCACTCTACACAGAGTCAAGCTAGTTCCAGTTTTCCCGGTGTAAGGGATAGCTTCCAGGAATTCTCCTCTTGCCTATTGTGCTGATGTGAGAATGCAAGGCCTACAGTGTTTGATGAAAAGAACATGTGCTACGGCTCTTGCACCTGGAAGTATGTAGATAGCTAGAGGGAAGGAAACAATCATTGAAGTGTATAGGGCCAGGAGCCAGACTCTGGGAATATCTTCTAATCACCAGACATATAAAATCATGAACAGAGTGGTTGATCCACATCAACGCTTGCCTAAACAGAAGTTCTGTCCTATAAGAGACACACAGGAAAGGCAGCACATCCAATTAAACCCTGCACCATACTTCAGGATTTTTGATGTTTTTTATTTTTTCAGCTTTGTAAAGTGTGTAATTTATTGCCATTTCTTTTGTCACCTACTTATATATGCACCCAATTTTGTATTTGTACATTTTAATTCTTTCTCTTAAAGAGAAACCTGAAATTGTGTAAGCCTCAGGCCCTCCAAAACTTGAATCAGCTCTGCTCTGATATTTGTACTATGACCCTACCTCCCCCAATTCCACCCCGTCCCCAGACACACATGCCCTTAGCTCCAACCACATGGCCTCCCTGCTGTTCCCCAGCCAATTTTCACTGGAGCTTGAGATGTATAAAGAGGTTGGTAGAAATGGGAGCTGGAGAGCTATCTCTATGTGGTTGTGAGCCTATGATGAAGGTCGTGCTTGTGCAGCAGAGGGAGAAGCTGACCCTTTATTCTGTAATTTGGGAGAAGGTGTTGAAAGGTTTTAATCCAGGGAGTGAAATTTTAACATACACTGGCCTCTGCACTGGTGATTCCGTTTGTCTGGAGCCCTCGTCATCCAGACATCTACATTGCTTGCTTCTTCCCCTTTGGAAAGACTTTCCCCAGAATTTACTCTGTTTTAATTTTCTCTTTACTGTAGCATTTTTTACATCACAAAGTATATAGGTAGGTAGGTAAGCTGATTGATAGATACTATCACTATGTAACCATGCTATTGTGCTTAGAGTTTATTGCCTGTCTCTCCACTAGAAGGTATACAATAAATACTTATTAAGTGAATGAAACGCTCTTCATATCAAAATCTGTAGATTATTCACTTATGTAGCATAGAGGTATTTACTCTTCTAAACCAAAGTGAAAACAATTTCTTCTTGGTCCTAAAGGGAACCCTTCACTATGCTTTGAAGAAATTTAAGGTCAACATGATAATCTGAGCCCAGGAATATGCAAGTGTGAAGAAAATGTGAATCCTCAATTGAAAAGCCCCCATGGAAATATTGCAGTGTTCGGTTGTAGCCAGTGGTTGCAGATTCCTACTGCCAGAAAATGGCAGCAGGATTTTTACAATTGAATGACTGCATGAAAATAGGCACAAGCTGCCTTTAACAGGGAGCTTCTCAGAAGCATAGCTCTGACTTCAGGAAACCACAGTATCCATACTATCTTGGTCCTTATTTACAACAATGAGGAAAATGAGTACAGCAGAAAATGTGGAATGCTAAGCCAGGCATTTGAAATGATTGTTTATTAACTTCTCTCCTTTCTGGATTTTTAGGGGTTTAATTTTTCCTATTGGGAAGTGGGATCACTTTTCTACATCTTCATGACACAGTTGCGTCAAGGGCTACCTTTCCACCTCAGTGTGGGAGGAGATGGCAACAGGACCCTCACAGATGTTCATTTGGCTTAAGTCTCAGATGTTCACACTTCAGGAAAAGCCTTCCTTCTTGTCTTCAGCAAAGTTACAGTTAATGTCTATGTCTCTTTTGTTGGCTTGGCTGCCTGCTGCTTCAAGCAACTTCTGCCACTGTGTGAGAGGCTGGATGAGAGGCCATGTTTCTTTTTTTGTTGAAACAAAAGAAAGATTCAGGCACCATGCTTTCACCTTGGCTTAGCATGTAGACCAAGCGCACCTACATAGTTCACATAGATATTCTGTGGAAACTTTCTGTGCTCTTTCCAAGAGCAAGCATCTCTGTGTAATAGGAAAAAAACCCAACTAACTTTTCTCCTACTATACTCTCAACACTCAATACTTTCAGCACACTTCAGTTCTGACACCATACTCAACACGGAACATTTCTGTTAACCAGATGCATGAGTTCTTTCTCAAACTAAGCAATTATTCAACACCAGCTGGGTGCTCCTAAAGTTTGACTCTTATTCTGACACTATCTACCTAGAGATAGTGTTCAGATCCCACAGGTTAAAGGTTCTGTCCCACAATTTCGCTCCCCACTTCATGCGTCAATTGCAAGTAGTGAATTCTCAAGTTACCCACAATTTCTAGCCAACCTGGATACAAATTAGATGTTTCCACAACCCCCTTCTTAGGTTCAATCATTTGCTAGAGTGGCTCACAGAACTCAGAGAAATGCTTTGCTTATGTTTACTGATTCATTATAAAGGATACAGACGAACAGCTAGATAAAGTGATACACAGGTAAGGTATGTGTGATGGGGTGCAAAGATTCTATGCCCTTTTCGCCATGTCACCCTCTCAGCACTTCCATGTGTTCAGAAACCCAGAAGCTCTCCAAACTCCGTAGTTTAGGGATTTTTACAGAAGCTTTATCACATACACATGACCAATTATTAAGTCAGTCCCTAGCCCCTCTCTCCTTCCTGTGCGATGGGAGATGAAGCTGGACTAACTCTCTAAGTACAGCTTGGTTTTTCTGGTGACCAGTTCCTATCCAGGAGTCCACCATGACTCGCCTTATTAGGACAAAAGGTACTCCTATCACCCTGGAAGTTCCAAGCGATTAGGAACTCTGTGTCAGGAACCAAGGTCAAAGACCAAATATCAGAACAAAAGATGTGCCTAGCACTCCTATTAGTCAGGAAATTACAGGGGTTTTGGAGCTCTATTCCAGGAACTGGGGACACAGATGAAATATATATTTCTTATTATATCACAATACCACAATCTCCTGTAAAGATCAGCTGAAAAATAAAATGTGAGTGTCAGCATGGTAAACTATGTCGCTCTTCATTTATAATACAAACATATGTTTGTAGCTTTGATTTATGTCTCACCCTGACCCATGGCAATTGTCAGCTAGCTATAGCTGTGTAGTCACAGCTTAGTGGACAGGCAAGGAGGGACTCTGATGGGCACAGGCCCACCTGATGCCTTGTGGGGCAAAGGGAGGGACCACATGTGTCGGGGCTTGTGAGGCTGGTCCTGTTAGGTTTGCTCTTCTGTTCATTCAAGTGAATAAGACATGTGTCTCGTTCCTTCTACCCCTAGCTCTCACAGGCTACTCCCAACACAGCAACCAAAGAAATCCTGTTGAAACTGGAATTAGATCATAATCACTCCACTGATTCACACCCTCACTTGGGTCCTCATTTCACTCAAAGTAAAGGAAAATTCTTCACCATAGCCTGCAAAGCCCTCCTTGATCTGACCCATTACCTGCTCTTACCTAGAACCCACCAGGCATACTTCTTCCTCAGGTGTTTGTATTTGCTCTCCTCACCACCTGGAACTCTCTTCCCACAGATTTCCTTATGGTGCTTTCCCTCATCCTCTACAGGTCTCTTCTCGGAAGTCAGCTTCTCACTGAGGCTTACCCTGACCAGAACTTTTTATTTTGCACCCCCACACAGTTATATACCCAGTTCAACTCTTCCTTCTATGCTTTATTTGTCCGATAGCCTTTTATTACTATCTAACATTTTACAGTACTTTTTTTCTTTATTTTGTTTATTGTCTGTCTTCTCTAGTAAAATGTAAACTCCAAGGGAGCACTATTTTTTGCCTGGTGTGTGCTTTTCTTTCTTTCTTTCTTTTTTTTTTTTTTTTGAGACAGAGTTTCACTCTTTTTGCCCAGGCTGGAGTGCAATGGCGCGATCTTGGCTCACCGCAACCTCCGCCTCCCAGGTTCAAGCGATTCTCCTGCCTCAGCCTCCCGAGTAGCTGGGATTACAGGCATGTGCCACCACCCCGGCTAATTTTGTATTTTTAGTAGAGACGGGGTTTCTCCATGTTGGTCAGGCTGGTCTTGAACTCCCGACCTCAGGTGATCCACCTGCCTCGGCCTCCCAAAGTGCTGGGATTACAAGCGTGAGCCACCGCGCCCGGCCAGGTGTGTGCTTTTCACTACTCTAATCCAGGCCCCTGGACTATCAGTTGGAATATAGCCAAGATGAGTATTCATACAGATTTGCCAGGACAGTTCCAGTTATGCCTATTGTTCTGGCAGGATTGCTAATGACAGTCTCTTCTCTGTCCCAAGTGTTTTCGCTTCATTTATGGTCACCCTACACAGAAGAAATGTTCAGTGAATATTTTTCAATTGAGAGACTGCTCCCTCAGGGGTAGAACTTTGTCCTGTTTGGCTCAGGCAAAGAGTTAGTACTAGGAGAGAAGCAAAATTCCTGCTGCTGTGAAGGAGCCAAGACTCAGAAATGGCAGTAGAGAAGAGCAGTTGGCATCTAAAAGGTGAGTCTTTGGACTGCAGTCCATCAGTCTCTGATATTCAGGAGCAGAGTTCCAATCCTCAAGAAAGAGCACCGTGGAGTTGCTGCTGTTGCAAAAAACGTAGGGACTAGAACGTTGACCGGAGCAGAAATGTAAAATAGAATCCAAAGCAGAAATACAACTTTTGAAGCTGGGGCTAAAGAGGGCAACAGCCAGATAATCACAAATTCAGTTAAAATCCCAGCAACTTGCCCAGCTAATAGTTAAGAATCCCAGGATTCTTAAGACTTTACTCTCTTGAACTTTGGACTCATTACATATATTCAAATCATTCTTTTCTTAATGAATCCTGTGGCTCCTGATAGGGTTCAGCACGTACTACTCCAAAATATGGTACCCAGGCATTTGAGGAAATAGCAGAAGCAAGTAATAAAAACTAGAAAGAATTCCCCCAGGTTCCTTGTCCCTTAAATCAGGCCATAAAACCTAGCTGAGTTTTCCTTGAAAATAGGTCATAAGACTCTCATTCCAGAGGGGTCCTGCCCTATGCCGCAGGAAAGGAATGTCACGCAAGGAATCCAAGAAGAATCTGAACAAACAAGCCTTGCTAAATTTCCACCCTCTAACTCCAAAGTTTATTACCATTAGGTCATACTTTTTTTTTTTCCTGAGGCAGAGTCTCACTCTGTCACGCAGTGGCATGATCTTGGCTCACTGCAACCTCTGTCCCCAAAGGTTCAAGTAATTCTCCTGCCTCAGCCTCCCAAGTAGCTGGGATTACAGGCGCCCACCACCACCCCTGGTTAATTTTTTGTATTTTTAGTAGAGATGGGGTTTCACCATGTCAGCAGGCTGGTCTCGAACTCCTGACCTCAAGTGATCCTCCCACCTCGGCTTCCCAAAGTGCTGGGATTGCAGGCGTGAGCCACCTCGCCTGGCCTCATACCCTCATTTTGTCCAATCATGTTTCTCCACAACTACCCACTTCTTCATTAGACTTAGCGTAAAATATACAATTTTCTCTGGGTCTTTGAGTCTTCATTTCTGAAGCCTCCCATGTTACATAAAACTTATATTAAATAAGTGTGTATGCTTTTCTTTTGTTAATCTGAGCTATGAACCTTGTAATGGGTAAGGAAAGAAATCTTTTTCCCCCTGTACTCCTCTTCAATTTACCTAGTTACCCTTTTTTCCAAAACATGTTTTTAAATATCTTTTAAAATGTATATTTCACTTTCATTTCTGTTATTCTCTGTATTAGTTTTCTATGACTGACCTAACAAGTTCCTACAAATTTATCAGCTTTAGAGTATACAAATTTGCTATTTCACAGTTACATAGATCAAAAGTACAGGTTGGATCAGCAGGTTTCTATGCTTTTGGTCCCAGAAGGCTGAAATCAAGATCATGGCCAGCTTGGACACTTCTCTGGAGGCTCTGGGAGATCTGTCAATGTTTCATTCATGGCCCAGGATGTGGAAGGTGCTATTACTGATTTGACTATAGTAGCAAGTGCAGAACAAAATTAAGAGGCTAAACAGCAACAGTGAGCCCTCTCTACACAGTGAGCTTCTCCTTTAGCTGAATTTGGATGTGAGGCTGGCAATCTGTCCAACCAATCAGAGTGAATAAATTCATTGTGGCAGGCATAGGGAAAGAAAGGGGTCAAGGACATGGTTGAACTCATACATCTGCCTGGCCTCTAAAAAGAATGAACTCCTTTAGAGTCCTACTATCTCTGCTCTTCCTGTAAATTGGGCTATAAAAAATTGACACATGCTGAGACCCCATCCTTAAATACTAAGGTTGCATTCGTTGTGACAGGGTGATTATTCATGAACACGTGATTAGATTTAAAAATATTCTTTTTTTTTTTGAGACAGAGTCTCGCTCTGTCGCCCAGGCTGGAGTGCAGTGGCGCACGGTCTCTGCTCACTGCAAGCTCCACCTCCCGAGTTCACGCCATTCTCCTGCCTCAGCCTCCTGAGTAGCTGGAACTACAGGTGCCCACAACCATGCCCAGCTAATTTTTTGTATTTTTTTTTTGTAGTAGAAACGGGGTTTCACCGTGTTAGCCAGAATGGTCTCGATCTCCTGACCTCGTGATCCGCCCGCCTCAGCCTCCCAAAGTGCTGGGATTACAGGCATGAGCCACCACACCCCACCTTGAAAAATATTCTATTAAACATCCCTAGATGAGCATCTTCTTGTTACTATACTCTGTTTCCTTCAGTACGAATAAGTTTGATTAAATAAAGGGCTTGGAGACTTGGGTGGAGCAAGATGGTGGAACAGAAGTTTCCACCAATCATCCCCCTTGCAAGAACACCAATTTAACAACTACTACACAAGAAAAAGCACCTTCATAAGAACCAAAAATCGGGTGAGCACTCACAGTACCTGGTTTTACCTTCATATCATTGAAAGAGGCACTGAAGGGGTAGGAAAATCTGTCTTAAACTGCCTTTGCCACCCTTCCCCCTTCCCCTAGTACTGACAGCATGGTGCAGAAAGCATTTCTGTGTGCTAGAGAGAGAGAGAGAGCTTAGCAATTGTGAGGCACTGAACTCAGTGATGCCCTGTTATAGCAGAAAACAAAACTACACCAAACTCAGCTGATGCCTGGTATTTAAAGGACCATTTAAACCAGACTTAGCTACAGGAGAATCACTGATCCTAGTGGTTCAAACATGAGTTACTGCAAGCCTCCTGACCACAGGCTAAAGTGCCCTGGGTCCCTAAATAAACCTGAAAGCACTCTAGGCCACAAGGACTGCAACTCCTATGTGAGCCCTAGTACTGAACTGGGCCCAGAGCCAGTGGATTGGTGGGGGGCACACAACCTACTGAGACATCAGCCAGGGTGGCTAAGAGACTGTTAACATCACCCCTTCCCTAACTCCAGGATTCACAGCTCATGACTCCAAAAGAGACATTTTCCCTGTGTTTGAGGAGAGGAGAAGGAACAGGGGGAAGGACCTTGTCTTGCATCTTGAATACTGGCTCAATCACAGAAAGATAAGGCACTGGGCAGAGTCATGAGGTCCCTGTTTCAGGTCCTAGCTCTTGGACACCCCTTTTGGCCCAGGTGTGTCTAGAAATGTCGTGAAGGGAAAGACCCAGTCCTGGCAGGATTCATCATGTTAACTGAAGAGCCCTTGGACCCTGAATAACCAGCAGCAATACCCAGATACTATTTTGAGGGCCTTGGGTGAGGCTTTGAGACTTGCTGCCTTCAAGTGAGACTCAGCACATTCCCAGCTGTGGTGGCTATGTGATGAGACTACTTCTGCCTGAGAAAAATGGATGGAAAAGTAAATTGGACTTTGTCTTGCATCTTAGGTATCAGCCACAAGGGAGGTAGAGTACTAAATAGGCTTTGGGGGCACCAATTCCTGGATTTGGCTCTTGGATGGCATTTCTGCACCTGCCCTGGCCCAGATAGGAGCCCACTTTCCTGAAGGGTGAGTCCTAGGCCAGGCAGCATTCACCAAAACCTGGCTGAAGAGCTCTTGCACCCTAAAGGAACAAACATTGGCAGTAGTCTGGCAGTATTTCCTGTGGGACTGTGGTTTTGTTGGTCTCAGGGTGAGGCTCCACTGCCTTTGGAAAGGGGAAGGAAGAGTGGCAAGGACTGCATCTGTAGTTTGAGTGCCATCTCAGTTGTAGCACAAGAGATCACCAGAAAAATATCTAAGGTTTTGATTCTAGTCCCTGGCTCTAAGACATCACCTCTGGACCTGCCTGGGGCCTGGGGGAGCTAGCCACCCTGAAAGGAAGGACCGGAGCCTAGCTGGCTAAGACATCTGCTGATTGTAGAGCCCCAGGGCCTTGAGCGAACATAGGAAGTAACCAGGGAGTGGTTATACAAAGCCTTGGGCAAGACCCAGTACTGTGCTGTCTGACCCAGTGCAGTCTGCGTGGTGGTGGCTACAGGAGTGCTTGTGTCACTCCACTCACAGCTCCAGGTAGTTCAGAACAGAGACAGAGAAAGATGCCATTTGTTTGAAAGAAAGCAAGGGAAGAGAGCAAAAGTCTTTTCCGGGTCACCCAGAGAATTGGTCCAGATCTTGCCTAAAATCATCAAGGCAGTACCTCAATGAGTCTGCAAGAAACACAGCATTACAGGACTTAGAGTGCCCCCTAAAGCAGACACAGCTTAGATCACAACACCTAAGTCCTTCTGAATATCTGAAAAGCCTTTCCAAGAAGGAAAGGTACAAACAAGTCCAGACTAGAAAGTCTACAATAAATACCTAACTCTTCAATGCCCAGACACTGAAGAACATCTACAAGTATCAGAATCATGGAGGAAAACATTTTCTCACCAAATGATCTAAATAAGGCACCAGGGACCAATCCTCAAAAAAACAGAGATATGTGACCTTTCAGACAGAGAATTAAAAATAGCCATTTTCAATAAACTCTAACAAATTCAAGATAACACAGAGAAGAAATTCAGAATTCTGACAAATTTAACAAAAAGGTCGAAATAAAAAGAATCAAGCAGAAATTCTGGAGCTGAAAAATGCAATTGGCATACTGAAGAATCTGAGCCTTTTAAAAGAAGAATTGGTTAAACCAAAGAAATAATTAGTGAGCTTGAAGATAGGCTATTTGAAAATAGAGGAGACAAAAGAAAAAAAGGAATAAAAAAAAATGAAACATGCCCACAATATCTAGTAAATGGCTGAGCAAACAGCATTTATTGGCCATAAAGAGGAGATAGAGAAAAACACAGGGGTAGAAAGTTCATTCAAAGGGATAATAGAGAACTTCCGAAACCTAGAGAAAGATAGCAGTATCCAAGAACAAGATGATAGAACACCAAGCAGATTTACCTCAGTAAAAAGACTACCTCAATGCATTTGACAATCAACCTCCCAAATGTCAAAGATAAAGAAAGAGTCCTATAAGCAGCAAGAGAAAAGAAGCAAATAAGATACAATGGAGCTCCAGTACATCTGGCAGCAGACTTTTCAGTGGACACATTACAGGCCAGGAGAGGGTAGCATAACATATTTAAAGTACTGAAGGAAAACAAAACAAAACAAAAAACAAAAAACTTTTACCCTAAAATAATATATCTGCTAAAAATATCCTTCAAACATGAAGGAGAAGTAAAGACTTTCCTAGACAAACAAAGGTTGAGGGATTTCATCAACACCAGACCTGTCCTACAAGAAATGCTAAAGTGAGTACTCCAGTCAAAAAGAAAAGGATGTTAATGAGCAATAAGAAATCCTCTGAAGGTACAGAACTCACTGGTAACAGTAAGCACACAAAAAAACACAAATTAATATAACACTGCAACTTTGGTGTGTAAACTACTCTTAAGTAGAAAGTCTAAATAAAGAACCAATCAAAAATAGTAACTACAAAACTTTGCAAGACATAGACAGTACCATAAGATATAAACAGAAACAACAAAAAGTTAAAAAGCAGAGGGGCAAAGTTAAGGGATAGAGTCTTTATTAATTCTCTTTTGCTTGTTTGTTTATGCAGACAGTGTTGTTATTAGCTTAAAGTAATGAGTTATAAGATAGTATTTGGAAGCCCCATGGCAATCTCAATGCAAATAACATGAAACAAATACACAAAAAATAAAAAGCAAGAAACTAAGTCATATCACCAGAGAAAATCACCTTCACTAAAAGGAATACAGGGAGGAAAAAAAAGAGGAAAAGAAGATCACAAAACAAGCAGAAGACAAATAACAAAATGGCATAAGTCCTTACTTATCAATAATAACACTCCATGTCAATGGACTAAACTCTCCAATAGAAAGACGTAGAGTGGCTGAATGGATAAAAAAGGCCCATTGATTGATTACCTACAAGAAGTACACCTCACCTATAAAGACACACATAGACAAAAAAAAAAAGGGTTGAGAAAAGTTATACTATGGCAAAGGAAACCAAAAAAGAGAAGGAATAGCTATACTTATATCAGGCAAAACAAATTTTAAGACAAAAACTATAGAAAGAGACAAAGAAGGCCACTATATAGTGATAAAAGGGTCAACTCAGCAAAAGGATATAACAAATTTAAATATATATACACCTAACGGTGGAGCACCAGCTTGTGCATATAATATAAAGCAAATATTATTAGCACTAAAGAGACAGATAGACTGCAATATGATAACATCTGGAGATTTCAACACCCAACTTTCCACATTGGAGAGATATCCCAGCCAGAAGAAAATCAACAAAGAAACATCAGACTTAATCTGCATTACAGATCAAATAGACCTAATACATATTTACAGAACATTTCACCCAAGAGCTGCAAAGTACACATTCTTCTCCTCAGCACATGAATCATTTGCGAGGATAGACCATATGTTAGGTCACAAAACAAGTCTTAAAACATTCAAGAAATTGAAATAATACTAAGCATCTCTGATCACAATGGAAAAAAACTAGAAATCAGTAACAAGAGGAATTTTGGACACTATACACACACATGGAAAGTAAACAATATGCTCCTGAATGATGAATGGGTCAATGAAGAAATTAAGAAGGAAATTGAAAAATTTTCTGAAACACATCATAATGGAAATACAATATAACAGAACTTATGGAATATAGCAAAAGCGGTACTAAGATGGAAGTTTATAGCTAAAAGTGCCTACTTCAAAAAAGAAGAAAAACTTCAAAGAAAAAACTGGGTGATGCATCTTAAAGAATGATAAAAACGAGAGCAAACCAAACCCAAAATTAGTAGAAGAAAAGAAATAAGAAAAATTAGAGCAGAAATAAATGAACTTGAAATGAAAACAATACAAAAGATCAAGTAAACAAAAAATTGGTTTTTTTGAAAAACTAAATAAAATTGACAAACTGTTAACCAAACAAACTAAGAAAAACAGAGAGATCCAAACAAATAACATCAGATGGCCAGGCGCGGTGGCTCAAGCCTGTAATCCCAGCACTTTGAGAGGCCGAGATGGGTGGATCACGAGGTCAGGAGATCGAGACCATCCTGGCTAACATGGTGAAACCCCGTCTCTACTAAAAAATACCCAAAAAAAGCTAGCCGGGCAAGGTGGCGGGTGCCTGTAGTCTCAGCTACTCCGGAGGCTGAAGCAGGAGAATGGCGTGAACCCAGGAGGCGGAGCTTGCAATGAGCTGAGATCCAGCCACTGCACTCCAGCCTGGGTGACAGAGCGAGACTCCATCTCAAAAAAAAAACCCAAAAAACATCAGGTATGAAAAAGGAGACATTACAACTGATACCACAGAAATTCAAAGTATCATTAGTGGCTACTATGAACAACTATATGCCAATAAATTGGGATATCTAGAAGAAATAGACAAATTCCTAGACAGATACAACCTACCAGGATTAAACCATGGAGAAATTTTTAAAAAATGAACACACCAATAACAATTAACAAGGTTGAAGCCATATTAAAAAGTTGTTTAGTAAAGAAAAGCCTGGGCTCCAGTGCTTCATTGCTAAATTCTATTAAACATTTAAAGAAGAATTAATACCAATGCTACTCAAACTATTCCAAAAAATAGAGGAGGAGGGAATACTTTCAAACTCATTCTATGAGGCCAATGTAACCCTGATACCAAAACCAGACAAAGACACAACAACAAACAAAAACTACAGGCCAATATACCTGATGAATATTGTTACAAAAATCTGCAACAAAATACTAGCAATCCAATTTCAACAATACATTAAAAAGATCATTCATCATGACTAAGTGGGATTTATCCCTGAGATACAAGGATGGTTCAACCTACACAAATGAATCATATCAAGAGAATGAAGGACAAATCCATATGTTTGTTTCAATGAATGTGGAAAAGCATGTGATAAGATTCAACATTCCTTCCCAATAAAAACCCTAAAAAAATTGGGTATGGAAGGAACATACCTCCACGTAATGAAAGCCATATACAACAGACCCACAGCTAGTATCATACTGAATGGGGAAATACTGAAAGCTTTTCCTCTATGTTCTGGTACATGACAAAAAAAGCCAACTTTCACCATTGTTATTCAACACAGTACTGGAAATCCTGAGATTCAATCTACCAGATTGCTCTAGAGCAATCAGAGAAGAGAAAGAAATGAAAGGCATCCAAACTGGAAAAGAATAAATTAAATTATCCTTGTTTGCAGATGATATGATCTCATATTTGGAAAAACCTAACAACTCCACCAAAAAAACTACTAGAACTGATAAACCAATTTAGTAAAGTTGCAGGATACAAAAATCAACATACAAAAATCAATAGTGTTTGTATATGCCAACAATGAACAATCTGAAAAAGAAATAAAAATGTAATCCCATTTACAACAACCACAAATAGAATTAAGCACCTAGGAATTAACCAAAGAAGTGAATTATCTCTATAATGAAACTTATAAAACACTGATTAAAGAAATTGAAGAGGACATACAAAAAATGAAAAGATACCCCACATTCATGGATTGGAAGAATCAATATTGTTAAAATGTCCACACTACCCAAAGCAACCTACAAATTTAATGCAATCCTTAACAAAATACCAATGACATTCTTCACAGAAATAGTAAAAGCAATCTTAAAATTTATCTAAAACCACAGAAGGCCCAGAATAACCAGTTATCCAAGCAAAAAGAACAAAACCGGAGGAATCATACTACCTGATGTCAAATTATTCTACACAGCTATAGTAACCAACACAGCATGGTGCTGGCATAAAAACAGATACATAGATCAATGGAACAGAATAGAGAATACAAAAACGAATTCACACACCTACAATACACTCATTTTAGACAAGGATGCCAAGAACATATATTGGGGAAAAGTTAGTCTCTTCAATAAATGGTGCAGGGAGAACTGTATATATCCATATATAGAAGAATGAAAATAGATTCCTATCTCTCACCATACACAAAAATCAAATCAAAATGGATTAAAAACTTAATTCTGGGAGGCTGAGGCAGGAGAATTGCTTGAACCCGGGAGGCAGAGGTTGCGATGAGCCAAGATTGCGGCAATGCACTCCAGCCTGGGCAACAAGAGCGAAACTGTCTCAAAAATTTTTTAAAAATTAAAAAAAAAAAAAAAAATTAATTCCAAGACCCAAACCATGAACCTACTACAATAAAACATTGGGGAAACTCTCCAGGACACTGGTATGGGCAAAAACTTCTTGAGTAATACCCCACAAGCACAGGCAACCAATGCAAAAAATGGACAAATGGGATCGCATCAAGTTTAAAAACTTCTACACACTAAAGGAAACCATCAACAGAGTAAATAGACAACCAACTGAATGAGATAATACATTTGCAACTATCCATCTGACAAGGGATTAATAACCAGAATATATAAGGAACTCAAACAACTCTGTAGGGGAAAAAAAAACCTAATAATCTGATTTTTTTTAATAGGCAAAAGTTTTGAATAGACATTTCTCAAAAGAAGACATACAAATGGCAAACAGGCATATGAAAAGGTGTTCGCCAGGCACAGTGGCTCATGCCTGTAATCCCAGCACTTTGGGAGGCCGAGTCGGGCGGATCACGAGGTCAGGAGATCGAGACCATCCTGGCTAACACGGTGAAACCCCGTCTTTACTAAAAAATACAAAAATTAGCCGGGCGTGGTGGCGGGCGCCTGTAGTCCCAGCTACAGGGAGGCTGAGGCAGGAGAATGACATGAACCCGGGAGGCGGAGTTTGCAGTGAGGCAAGATGGTGCCACTGCACTCCAGCCTGGGCGACAGAGCAAGACTCCGTCTCAAAAAAAAAAAAAAAGAAAAGAAAAGGTGTTCAACATCACTGATCATCAGAGAAATGCAAATCAAAACTACAATGAGATATCATCTCACCTCTGTTAAAATGGCTTTTATCCAAACGACAGGCAACAGCAAATGCTGGGAAGAATGTGGAGAAAAGGGTACCCTCGTACACTGTTGGTGGGAATGTAAATTAGTGTCACCACTATGGAGAACACTTTAGAACTTCTTCCAAAAACTAAAAGTAGAGCTGCCATATGATACAACAATCCCACTGCTGGGTATATACCCAGAAGAAAGGAAAACAGTATGTAGAAGAGACATCTGCACGTTCATGTTTGTTGCAGCACTATTTGCAATAGCCAAAATTTCGAAGTAACCTAAGTGTCTTCCAACAGTTGAACGGATAAAGAAAATGTGGTACTTACACACAATGGAGTAACACTTTGCCATAAACAATAATGAGAGCCTGTCATTTGCAACAACACAGATGGACCTGGAGGTCATTATGCTAAGTGAAAAAAGCCACGCACAGAAAGGCAAACTCTGCATGTTCTCACTTATTTGTGTCATCTGAAAACCAAAACAATTGAACTCAAGACAGACAATAGAAGGATGTTTATCAGGTTGGGAAGGGTAGTGAGGGGGTGAGGATGAGGTGGGGATGGTTAATCAGTGCAAAGAAATAGAAGAATGAATAAGACCTATTATTTGATAGTGTAACCAGGTGACTATATTCAATAATAATTAAATTGTACATTTAAAATGACTAAAAGAGTATAATTGGATTGTTTTTAACACAAGGAATAAATGCTTGAGGGGTTGGATACTCCATTTTGCATTACGTGATTATTACACATTGCAAGCCTGTATCAAAACATCTCATGTACCCCATAAATATATATATACCTCTATGTACTCGCAAAAATTAAAATTTCAAAAGGCTCAATAATTTAGATCCACTTTTTTTTTTTTTTAGAATGAACCTTTTTAATGTCTTGCTTGATTTTTGCTATCCAACCTTTACTCATGGTAATTTTATGAGAAACCATGGCAGTATTTACTTGAATAACAGTGACCCACATACTCAAAATGAATTACTTTAGAAATTGCTATTTTGAGAACAAAACTCTCTAGCCTTGTCTTCAGAAATCTAGAATTATGCTCACCAGAACATGTCTCTAACTTCATTTTTATCAAAGTCAGTCACTTGTATAACACAACATAAAACTGTCATTTTTGAAGTAAAAATTGCAGACAAAATAATTTTATTTATATATATAAATATATAGATATAGGTATCCATATACAGACAGTGCCTGTTTTCTATGTAATTATAGTATTCTGATCAGAGTTTGTTTTCATGTGAACACAAGTCCTTTCACTGACTCTGGGTCTAAGGATAGATCACATCATTTCCGTGTCTACACTCCTGGAATAGATAGAAGAAGATGTCACAGATTTAATATTTATTTAAAATAACATTTATCTAAAATAATTCTCTCAGGTACTTATCTCCCCTTACCCAGCTGTCTAACTACTTGCAGGTTTGGAGGTAAGTGAAAGGTAGCACAGGAGAAGCATAATTGTGATTTGCTTGAAGGCTTATATAGTGATCTTCTCTTCTTTTGCTGATAAATGCCACATCACAATTTCATCATTTCATTTCGAGTGGTGCTATGCACATGGTTGTATTGTAAAGTTGCTGCTAGTCCTGCTAGATTGTTTTACATTGAAGTGGAGAGGAGGGAAAAGAAGACAAGGAGATGAGGAGTACATTCTGAATCTTTTGTAGGATATTTATACACCTTAAATTCAGAAGGATGGTATTTCATCAAAATTTTCATGGCCCTTTTTCTATGTATAAACATCCCATAACTGGCCGGGCGCGGTGGCTCAAGCCTGTAATCCCAGCACTTTGGGAGGCCAAGATGGGCGGATCACGAGGTCAGGAGATCGAGACCATCCTGGCTAACCACGGTGACGATCCTCAACTAAAAATAAAAACTAGCCAAAGCGAGATGGTGAGCCTGTAGTCCCAGCTACTGGGGAGGCTGAGGCAGAGAATGGCGTAAGCCTGGGAGGTGGAGCTTGCAGTGAGCTGAGATCCGGCCACTGCACTCCAGCCTGGGCGACAGGCGAGACTCTGTCTCAAACAAACCAACAAAAAAAACCATCCCATAATGTTTGCTTACATATTGATTTAGTTAGCGAACTTTGTTTCATGCCATTAAACTGTTGCATGTTGAAATAATCTGGGTAAATAAACTATATCAATGCCATTTTCATTATTTGTCTAACTTGATTTTTTTTTTTTTTTTTTTTTTTTTGAGACGGAGTCTCGCTCTAGCCGGGCTGGAGTGCAGTGGCGGATCTCAGCTCACTGCAAGCTCCGCCTCCCAGGTTCACATCATTCTCCTGCCTCAGCCTCCCGAGTAGCTGGGACTACAGGCACCCGCCACCTGCAGCCCGGCTAGTTTTTGTATTTTTTAGTAGAGGCGGGGTTTCCGCGGTGTTGCATGGGATGGTCTCTCTGACCTTGTGATCCGCCCGTCTCGGCCTCCCAAAAGTGCTGGGATTACAGGCTTGAGCCACCGCGCCCGGCCATAAACCAATTTTTTTTGTAAATGGAATAGTATTTTCATTTACTACATTTGCGTTTTTAAAAATCCAATAAAAATATTTTGCTACGGCCGGGCGCGGTGGCTCAAGCCTGTAATCCCAGCACTTTGGGAGGCCAAGATGGGCGGATCACGAGGTCAGGAAATCGAGACCATCCTGGGTAACATGGTGAAACCCCGTCTCTACTAAAAAATACAAAAAACTAGCCGGGCGAGGTGGCGGGCGCCTGTAGTCCCAGCTACTCGGGAGGCTGAGGCAGGAGAATGGCGCCAACCCGGGAGGCGGAGCTTGCAGTGAGCCGAGATCGCACCACTGCACTCCAGCCTGAGCAACAGAGCGAGACTCCGTCTCAAAAATAATAATAATAATAATAATAATAATAATTTCTAAAATGTACTAAGCAAAGACTACCCTATGTGCTTCATATATTTTTAAAATTTAATCCTTTCAATGTTCAGAAGGAGGAGCTGTTATTTTTCCCCCCATTTTACACATTTGAAGATTGGGGATAGGTTAAAGGACTTACCCAGGGTCACACAGTTAGAAAGTGGCATAGAAAGCACTTAAATTCCCATCTCCCTGGCATCAGAATTGGTATTCATAAATCCCACCCTATTCTCAGGACCAAGTTCCCTTTGTGCGCACCAAGTCTCACAAAATGAAATAGGACAATTTTGATTATCCAGTTGAACTTACTCACCTGGGATTCCTTTTTTTTTTTTTTTTTGAGACAGAATCTCGCTCTGTCTCCCAGGCTGGAGTGCAATGGTGTGATCTCAGCTCACTGTAAGCTGCGCCTTCCGGGTTCACACCATTCTCCTGCCTCAGCCTCCCGAGTAGCTGGGACTATAGGCGCCCACCACCGCATCTGGCTAATTTTTTGGAGTTTTTAGTAGAGACAGGGTTTCACCGTGTTAGCCAGGGTGGTCTCGATCTCCTGACCTCGTGATCCACCTGCCTCGGCCTCCCAAAGTGCTGGGATTACAGGCGTGAGCCACTGCACCCGGCCGGGGATTCTTGCATAAATAAAATTTTTAAAGGAGTTACTTAGGGCCAGACAAAATACATCCAAGAAGTAACAGTAGGTATGACTGAGCCTGATATAAAGATCTGCATTTAAAGTATTTGAGTAGTAAGTAGAAGGCTTTCACAAGTTAAAAGAAAAACAAACAATTGTGGTTAATTGTAAGTAGGTGAATTCTTAATGTTAAAGGAGAAATAACAATTAAAAAATTAAGTTAAACTGATATGTATACTAAAAACTTGTTTACTAAAATTGAGATGAGCAGCAAAGAATGTGGAGTAGCTTCAACTTCCCTATCAAAAAGTGAACTTCACTATGCCATAAAATTTACAGTAGCCAAAGTGTCATAATCGGGTTTTAGTTTTAGTAGGGTCAGAGAGAAATTACATTTTAACTCTGATTAATTCCAACATCTTGTTAATTGCATACTTTGACAATCTAGTTAATGAGACCATTGACAGAAAAATGTAAGATCAATTGTTTTACTGAAGCTTTTCCAATTCTATTCCCTTCACAAAAATAAACTGATAAATTATATGGGAAAAATCTGTATTTGTAACTAGGAAACAAACTGCTAGGCCAATAACTTTGCTGAGGCAGGTAGCCTGCAGTATAAAGGGCATTTATTTTTAGGTAAACTGTAGGTGTTCAAGAATTTCCTATTGGCAAAGGCTACCTTGGTTAGCCACTGTGCAGAAAAGAGTTGAGATACCATGCCTTAGAATTCTATCCTAAGAAACGTCTGCTTGTAACTTTGGCCCTTGGCTGGCATCTGTTAACTTGGATTTCAAGAGAGTTCCTACCATTCCCAGAACTGATAACAGCGGCTCGTTGTGCCAAAACTGTACAACCAATGTGGTTTATGCTGAACCCCCGCTTTCCTTCTGCTTGTCTGGAAATTCGGTACATGATACCTACATGACCAGCCTCCAGTCAAAATCCTGGGTGCTGAGTCCCTAGTGGGCTTCCCTGTGCAGAAACATCACACACATGTTGTTGCATTTTTTTTTTTTTTCTGGGGAAGAGTTTGCTCTGAGTGACCCTCATGAGAGGAAGAGAGCATGAAGAGGCTAGCACATAGATTTGTCCACATTCTGCCTGAATCTTTTCCCTTTATGATCAGGCTGTGTAATTATACTATTTCTCTAGTAAATCTTCTACATATGTACCACTATTTGCTGAGTCCCACGAGTTTTTCTAATGAATCTCCAAATGTGGGTGTGGTCTTACAGACCTTTGACGCAGCCACTTTCCATAGACATCTTATTTCCACAGACTTTAATTTAAAAAGGAGTACAGGGTTAATATGTTCCATCAGAAATCTGTGGAGAGACTTGGCATTTGGCGACTGTGCTGATAATATAAATAAACTCCAAATGTATTTGCAATATGTGATTTCAATACATCACTCTGCAATGGGCATTTTACACAGTGAAACGGAAGGAAATCAGGAAGGCAGTGGATGCACACAGCAGAAACAATAGTGGACTTTTAAAGAAAAATAAGCACAAGTGTCATTGTTCTTTTATCCTTAGGGCACAATTATTCTTTGTTCTGAGAAATGTGAGAAAAAAAATCTAAGAAGCCATGTAAAGATCTCTTGTGGACTTCCAAAAATATCAGCTGAGGGAGAAAGTAGGCAGAGATAGAAAGGAATCATGTTATTAATTAATGCTATCTTTCAAAATTACAGAAACCACGTTTGCTACATTGTCAGTGTGTTCTGTCTGCTCTTTTTTTCAGATATAGGAGAGCTGTTATTCATTTGTGAACAAAGGAAGCAAAAATATTCCTACTCTATGTTTGGAAATTGAATTGAAAACAGAAAAGAAGAAAGCAGAGTGTTCATACAGATGATCACGTCAAAAGAAAATATTCCTGCCGGCCGGGCGCGGTGGCTCAAGCCTGTAATCCCAGCACTTTGGGAGGCCGAGACGGGCGGATCACGAGGTCAGGAGATCAAGACCATCCTGGCTAACACGGTGAAACCCCGTCTCTACTAAAAAAATACAAAAAACTAGCCGGGCGAAGTGGCGGGCGCCTGTGGTCCCAGCTACTCGGGAGGCTGAGGCAGGAGAATGGCGTGAACCCGGGAGGCGGAGCTTGCAGTGAGCTGAGATCCGGCCACCGCACTCCAGCCTGGGGGACAGAGCCAGACTCAGTCTCAACAAAAAAAAAAAAAAAAAAAAAGAAAATATTCCTGCCATCAAATTAAAATAAAATACCGATTCCATAATAAATATGTCACAAAGAGCTACCGTAACACAGTGTAACATGCTGGAGACAATAATTCCATGTACATCTTTTAAGCATCACTGTAATTCTTTTCTCATCCTTTAAACCAATGTGATTTTTTTTTTTTTAGAATGAGTAACGTATAGTGTTATTGTAGCAGGAGGAGCGGCAGACAAAACTCCTCAGACACCGAGTTACAGAAGGAAGGGGTTTATTCGGCCGGGGGCATGGGCAAGACTTCAGTCTCAAGCGCAGAGCTCCCCGAGTAACCAATTCCTGTTCGTTTTAAGGGCTCACAACTCTAAGGGGGTGCATGTGAGAGGGTCGTGATTGATTGAGCAAGCAGGGGGTACATGACTGGGGGCTGTGTGTACCGGTAATTAGAGTGGAACAAAACAAGATAGGGATTTTCACAGTGCATTTCTATACAATGTCTGTAATCTATAAGATAACAGAACCAATTAGGTCAGGGGTCAATCTTTAACTACCAGGCCCAGGGTGCGGTGCCGGGCTGTCTGTCTGCCTGTGGATTTCATTTCTGTCTTTTAGTTTTTACTTCTTTCTTTGGAGGCAGAAATTGGGCATAAGACAATATGAGGGGTGGTCTCCTCTCTTATTATGACAGTGTTGAACACATTTCATGTAGTTTCACAGAGCATTTCCAGAAAATGAGTAGCAATTTAAGACAGATTTAATCTATTGAGAGTATGACTCCAAATTATTTTCCTATTCTTTAAGATTCCTGTGACATTTATGCATCCTTGGCATCTACTCCCTTTGTTTTTCCCCTTTCCATCCACTTACTATGTTATGTCACCTTATTTTTTCCTACAAATTAATGACTTCTTAATAGAGAAGAAGTTATTAACACACTGGCCTTAAGGGGAAATGCAAGAGGATAGAATTCAAAAAAAGGTAATGAGAATGATAAACAGTTCGAGGATTGTAGATTTTTATCATTATGATACAATTACTCTAATTATAATGGCACGCCTATTAAAATGATCGGTCATTAAAATTGCAGTGTTGTGGCAAATAATTTTGTCTATCAGGTAATTTTAATATTGTCCTAAAATGATACTGATACTTTTTTTTTTTTTTTTTTTTTTGGCACGGAGTCTCGCTCTGTAGCCCGGCTGGAGTGCAGTGGCCGGATCTCGGCTCACTGCAAGCTCCGCCTCCCGGGTCTATGCCATTCTCCTGCCTCAGCCTCCCGAGTAGCTGGGACTACAGGCGCCTGCCACCTCACCCGGCTAGTTTTTTGTATTTTTTTAGTAGAGACGGGGTTTCACCGTGTTAGCCAGGATGGTCTCGATCTCCTGACCTCATGATCCGCCCGTCTCGGCCTCCCAAAGTGCTGGGATTACAGGCTTGAGCCACCGCGCCCGGCCAAATGATACTGTTTCAATGCTCTCAGTTCAGTTAGAATATATCAATTATTTATAACAATGATATTTTTGTTTCTGTTACACCCTTCTTAATAAAGTTGTATGGATTTGGCTTCACAAAATTTTGACTTTAAACTCCTTTAAGAAAGGGAAATTAATTCATCACTCTTTGCTGGTACTTTTATCTGAACATTCCCCAACTCTTCCCAATGCTTACTCCATAATAGGAATTTGAAAGGGAAAAATGTAGGGGGTTATAGGAATACTTTACTCCTTTTGGTGCTCTGTTATAAAAATTATTTTTCCTTTTTAATTCATAATTGGCAGGAGAACAGCAACTGTAATGATTTCAATTCTAGAATTTCCATTGAGTTCTTCTTTATAGTTCCATTTCTCTGCTGAGATTTCCTGTCCTTATATTTATTGTGAGAGTATTTTTATTTATTTTCCTGGGCATGGTTGAAATAGTTCCTTTAATATCCTTGCCTAACAGTTTAGATAATTGCATCATGTTAGGGTTCATCTCTGTTGATTGCCTTTTCTCCTAAAAATAAAATGGGCCACTTTTTTTTGTTTGTGTTATTGAGTAATTTTGGATTTTACCCAGGATATTGTGAATGTTATGTTGTGGAGACTCTAGGTTCTGTTATACCCTCCTGAAGAGTTGATTTTGGTTGATGTAGTTCTGTTGGCTTGTTTTTTAATCAGGCACAACATTTGGTTGGTCTCAAAGTGCATGATCCAAATTTTCTGAAGAGGCAACAGTTCAAATTTCAATTTAGATTTAGCTGTGTTAACTTGAGCCTACCTGGCACTATTTGTGGTTCAGTCACAGAAATGAAGAAAGTTTATAGAGAGAACTTGGCACACTCCCCCTGGCACACTCCCCCTCTGTCTCCTTTTCCGTGTCACTCCCTCACTTTCCCTTTCCTGTGGTTTCTCTGAACTCTGTTCTCTGAATCTTCAGGCCAGGAATACTACAGGTTTCCTTTTCCTTTTCCTTTTTTTTTTTTCATTATTATCCTTTAAGTTCTAGGGTACATATGCACAACGTGCAGGTTTGTTACATATGTATACATGTGCCATATTGGTGTGCTGCACCCATTAACTTGTCATTTACATTAGGTATATCTCCTAATGCTATCCCTCCCCCCTCCCCCCACCCCATGACAGGCCCTGGTGTGTGATATTCCCCACCCTGTGTCCAAGTGATCTCATTGTTCAATTCCCACCTATAAGTGAGAACATGTGGTGTTTGGTTTTCTGTCCTTGCAATAGTTTGCTGAGAATGATGGTTTCTAGCTTCATCCATGTCCCTACAAAGGACATGAAGTCATCCTTTTTTATGGCTGCATAGTATTCCATGGTGTATAAGTGCCACATTTTCTTAATTCAATCTGTCATTGATCAACATTTGGGTTGGTTCCAAGTCTTTGCTATGGTGAATAGTGCCGCAATAAATATACATGTGCATGTGTCTTTAAGCAGCATGATTTATAATCCTTTGGGTATATACCCAGTAATGGGATGGCTGGGTCAAATGGTATTTCTAGTTCTAGATCCTTGAGGAATCGCCACACTGTCTTCCACAATGGTTGAACTAGTTTACAGTCCCACCAACAGGCACTTCTCAAAAGAAGACATTTATGCAGCCAAGAGACACAAGAAAAAATGCTCATCATCACTGGCCATCAGAGAAATGCAAATAAAACCACAATGAGATACCATCTCACACCAGTTAGAATGGCGATCATTAAAAAGTCAGGAAACAGAAGGTGCTGGAGAGGATGTGGAGAAACAGGAATACTACAGGTTTTCTATCAGAGTTTTAACCACTCTGTGTAGAGCTACCTTTGTTTTGTCCTAACGCTAAAAGGTAAAAAGCTAACCCTATCCCCTGTTCTTTCTTTCAAGTTTCAAGCTTCCTTTTGGATATTTTCTTCCAGAATTTTGTTTTGTTTTGTTTTCTGTGGCAGGGTTGGATCTGGTAGAGCTACTCAGCTATACTATTCATAATAGCCAAACTCTATAGCTATATGTGATTTCAAACAGTACAACTGTAAAATAAACTTTGTAACTGTAAAAGTTTCTATGCTGTTTTTGCTAGTTGCTAGTCAGATGCTATAATAAAATAATTTAAATCGTTAATACAGCTAATAAAGCTAATAAAATTCAGCCTTTCTATAAGCTATTTAAAATTTTAAAACAGAATTTTTCAGAAGACGATAAAGTAACAATAGGAAGTAAATGGAAAAATAATTACCCGGTAATTCACATTATAAATTAAGAATGTTTGAGAGAAGAATAAGTGGCATTACAGAAGCCATAGGTGAGAAGTAAATAAAAAGACTGTGACCTTGATTCTAAGTCATTGGAGATAAAGACATTGTAACTCAGTGCACATTTTCTCCCTCAAAGTCTAATGTGGGTCGGCAGGGGCTTTCCTACATTTGGTGACTCAGGAATCCAGCTTCCTACCATCTTGTGATGGTGCCATGTAGACATGCTACCTCCTTAACCTTTGCTACAGGGAAAAAGAGTGCCAGAGAGTTGTACACAGTCATTTTACAGCTAGACCTGGAAATGTCATGCCACTTCTGCCTACCTCTCATTGGTTAGAACCCAGTGAAATGGCCCTAATGCAACTGCATCTGCAAAAGAGGCTAAAAATGATGTTCTTTTGTGTGTCTAGGAAAAGAAGGTAGTTTGGTAAACAAATAGCATGTCTATGCCACATTCTCCTTTCAATCAAGTCTAGCAGCAGAAGTAAAAAGACATGATTTTTACTCCACATTTCTCTTCTCAGTAAGGGTAGAGATAGTACTTTCTTTCCACAAAAAGAAACTTGCTACTTTTGGGGGCTACTTTTTGGGCAATATTA
Source organism: Papio anubis (assembly GCF_008728515.1). Taxonomy (NCBI): domain Eukaryota; kingdom Metazoa; phylum Chordata; class Mammalia; order Primates; family Cercopithecidae; genus Papio; species Papio anubis. The sequence goes on along the minus strand of NC_044996.1, from coordinate 108,074,941 downwards.
CCAAGAACATTGAGAGAAACAAGATTCCTTCAGAAAAAAAGTATTTATGGAGTTTATTTAAAGGGAGCAAAGGAATAAAGAGTAATATCTTTATTTATAGACAGACAATATTTTGGAAGTTTCTGGTGTTTTAAATGTCATTGCTGCTCCCTCTTAGTAGCAGTCTTCTTAGCAACCTGCTCTATGTTACAACAGCAATACAGAATCTGTTGTTGTTGTATAATAAGAGACAAAGGGTTTATGATTTCTGCGTTTTTACAAAGGTAATCTATAGCCTATATGGAGGTTACGAGCACTGGAGACCTGTCACTGAGAGTTGGTGCAGCTGGGGCTATATTCATACTGATTGACCTTTATCCCCAAGGAGGCTGGTGGCCTGCTTTGATCTTTCTCTCTCTCTTGGCATGTAAGAGAGACCTACATGTAATCCATTCAGAAACCTCAAAGCGTCCAAAGTTCTCCATTGATTAGACTACCGGATCTCTCCTTAAAAACATTCCTTGCATTAGATTTTGGACTTATTATGCATCCATTGTTTTATTGTTACAGTTGACTTTATTATTATTTTATTTAGAAGATCTTAGCTAACTTCCATAGAGGTTTATCTGGTTGGTTTCTTTGTTTTAACTATCTAAACTCTTTTTTCAATTTTATTTAGTCAATACTTAACATATTTAGCTTTATTTATTTATTTATTGAGACGGAGTCTCCCTCTGTCGCCCAGGCTGGAGTGCAGTGGCCGGATCTCAGCTCACTGCAAGCTCCACCTCCCGGGTTCACGCCATTCTCCCGCCTCAGCCTCCCGAGTAGTTGGGACTACAGGCGCCCGCCACCTCGCCCGGCTAGTTTTTTGTATTTTTTAGTAGAGACGGGGTTTCACCGTGTTAGCCAGGATGTTCTCGATCTCCTGACCTCGTGATCCGCCCGTCTCGGCCTCCCAAAGTGCTGGGATTACAGGCTTGAGCCACCGCGCCCGGCCAGCTTTATTTTTTAAACTCCTTTCATACACACATACAGAGAGGGAGAGAAGTAGAGAGAGAAAGTAAAAGATATACACAATATGGTATTTTTGTAGAGAAAGTATCAAAAATGATTTTTCCAAAAAAAGTCATCGTCTCTTCTACAATAGATAATTTTAGCAAAAAAAAATTATATTATTTTAAGTATAGTCTACAGTATTTTCTACTATAGAATTTATGTAATATAAAGTACTTGAAAAATAATCCCCAAAAGTCAAAAGATAAACAAACATAACTCATAATCCATCATTCGATCACTATTTAATATTTAGAAAACTTTTGCAATGAAAATTTAATGATGTTTATAAATGGATAGACAGAAAATCCAGTATAAAATCAAGAACAGCTGGTTAGCTGAGTAGGTGGTCCATAGAAATCGAGTGGGAGATTTGAGACATTGACATTAGAAGAGCATAAAGCAGGCCGGGAGCGGTGGCTCAAGCCTGTAATCCCAGCACTTTGGGAGGCCGAGACGGGCGGATCACGAGGTCAGGAGATCGAGACCATCCTGGCTAACACAGTGAAACCCCGTCTCTACTAAAATACAAAAAAAATTAGCCGGGCGAGGTGGCGGGCGCCTGTAGTCCCAGCTACTCAGGAGGCTGAGGCAGGAGAATGGCGTGAACCCGGGAGGCGGAGCTTGCAGTGAGCTGAGATCCGGCCACTGCACTCCAGCCTGGGCGACAGCGAGACTCCGTCTCAAAAAAATAAATAAATAAAAAAAAAAAAAAAAGAAGAGCATAAAGCAACTAAATGATTGAAACAGAGTGAAAATGTTATAAAGATATGGGTTTAAAATATTTAAAAGGAAAAGTAAAGGAAGTAGTAAGCCACAAGCAAAATTCCTTAAATCAAGAAAAATCCCTCCTGCTAGTTCCTTGATGGAAAAAGTTAGAGATAACTTATTAGCTTTCAATATAGAAAAAAATGATGTCACCCCTAAACCAAGTAACATTACCCCTAAGAGCCCACTGGGACTTCAGCCTAGCCAAAGTGAGTCAGAGTTTCTTCCCAACTGAAATAAAGAGCATGAGGTAAAACTAATGAATCTGATTTTATGGTCCGAGTTGGAGAAAGAGCAATCTGACAATTCCCTCACTGGATGCAAGAAAAAGAAGTTATTCTGTTTATTTTTATCTTGGTATTTTATATGTATGTCTAGCGTCTTTTTTTCAAACGAGTACTTCCATTTAGGACTGACAACAGAGAAAAATGCACACTCAGGCTAGATTTTACTTATTTTTGAGTTCAAAATTGAATAAGAAATGGCTGTAAAAGCTCAAGAACTTACATAGAGTCATTAAATAATATGCAGGGGAGCATAACTGAGAGAAGGCAAGGAAGAAGATAGGGAAGAAGCTGAAAACAAAGGAGGGAAAGAGGGAAGGCATGTGAGAAGTAGGGAGGATTTGTCTTTACAATTCAAATAGATGTTGTTTTGAAAGGAAATGGGCCATGTATGCTACAAGTTCACAAATTCAATCTGAAAATCTCCATTACCAAAATGTCAGGCCTCTGAGCCCAAGCCAAGTCATCGCATCCCCTGTGACTTGCACGTATATGCCTGTGACTTGCACGTCCGCATCTCCTGTGACTTGCACGTCCGCCCGCCCAGATGGCCTGAAGTAACTGAATAATCACAAAAGAAGTGAAAAGGCCCTGCCCCGCCTTAACTGATGACATTCCACCACAAAAGAAGTGAAAATAGCTGGTCCTTGCCTTAAGCGATGACATTACCTTGTGAAATTCCTTTTCCTGGCTCATCCTGGCTCAAAAAGCTCCCCCACTGAGCACCTTGTGACCCCCACTCCTTCCCGCCAGAGAACAACCCCCCTTTGACTGTAATTTTCCTTTACCTACCCAAATCCTATAAAACGGCCCCACCTTTATCTCCCTTGGCTGACTCTCTTTTCGGACTCAGCCCGCCTGCACCCAGGTGATTAAAAAGCTTTATTGCTCACACAAAGCCTGTTTGGTGGTCTCTTCACAGGGACGCGCATGACACAAAGTTCTTAAATTGCTTTCAAAAGAGATTACTGCTTATTTTCTCACAGTTTAGGCATTCTAGGTATAATCCCTGCTTAAAATATAAATGTGATTAACTTTTTAGTTTACTTTTGGAAATTTGTCTCTAATTAAGCCAAGTGTAGCAGGCCAAATAATGCCCACTAAAGGTATACATGTCCTAGTCTTTGGAACTTGCAAATGTATTATCTAACATGGAAAAAGGAACTTCGCAAATGTGATTAAGTTATGGATTTTGAGATGTTAAGATTATACTGGATTTTTCAAATGGACCTTAAACATAATCAGAAAGATTCTTACAACAAGGAAAAAGAAGAGATTTGGTGACAGAAGAGGAAATGTGACAATGGAAGCAAGAAGTTGGAGTGATGTGAGGAAGAGGATAAAGGGAACCATTAGCCAAGAAATACTGGCAACTTCCAGAATTTGCAAACGGCATAGAAGCAAATCATCTGATGAAGCCTCTAGAAGAAATACATTCTGCCAACATCTTAATTTTAGACTTTTTTGGACTTTAAACAGTTCTGAACTCCAGAACTGTGAGATATTAAATATATGTTGTTTTAAGTCTCTAAGTTTGTGGTTATTTGTTACAGCAACAGTAGGAAACAGCAAGTCAATTTGAATAGATCTGAAAGCTTTAAAAAAGGCTATTACATACATATAATATGTATATTACAAGGCTATATATATGTGGAGATATAGATGGATAGATAGATGGAGGCATATCATTATCTATCTATCTTTAACCATCTGACATGTTGGATTTTTAATATAAAATGGAAAATAAATACAGTGCTGTAGCACATTCCCCTGGAATCATATGACGGTACTGTTACAATATGCAATATTGCTATACCACTTGTGATAGTGGTAAAACGCAAATGAAATATAAATACGGCAAAAACTCTCTTAACTGACCTTCTCTTAAAGTAGTTGTGGATTAACTGATGATCTCCGTTTCAACTGTAACACATAGAAACTTATGTTCACAGCACCTCGAATATTCTTGGACAATAATACTCCTGCTTACTTCTGATTCCTCCACTTAAGTGCTGTGTTCTAAAAACAGTTGTATTTTATCCCTAAACTATTTACTTTAATTGTACACCTGTAATTTGATCATAACTATTGTGATCCTTTATACACAGTTTTAATTACATAATTTGACTGAATGATAGTCAAATTAAGTAATTTGACTAAAATGATAGATATAAATTAAAAAGAAATTTCTTGTTTCCTTAAAAATGCTTTGGAAAGATTTAATGCTAATGAATAGCTAATAAAAATTGTTGCTAAAGTATGTATGGGGGAGACAACTTAAAAGTTTTGAAAGCGATCATAAAAAATCTGGAAGGGTTCCATAGTTAGGTTGCTTCCCAAATGTCTTTAGTTTCTTAAAGTTCCTCCTCTAAAGACATCCAAAAATGGAAGTCAGAGATGCTGTTGTCCTGATTAAGAGTACAACTTAAGAGCCAGACATCCTGTGCTTTAACTTTTTATCTACCATTTACTAATCATAAATTTTAGGCAAGTTTCTTACCCTCATATGTAAAATGAGGATAATAATAGTTGCTACCTCCAAGAGATACTGGGAGGATTAGTAATAGCTAGTGCATAGTAGTGCTCAATTATTAATATTAATATTATTACTGCTACCATTGATGTGGTTAATTCAAGAATGACTACCTGGAACATTTATTGGTGGAGCGATACTCAAAGAAGAGGCTTGGGCTTTATATCAAAAAAAAACACCTGATAAATAAATGCACATGTTATCTTTATGTTAAATTTTTCAATTCTCTTATTTGGCCAACTTTGCCAATTAACAAACCAGTTCCAATCCTAATCACTTCTGATGAAGGGTTTTCTTATAGATTGATTTAAATTTCTGTAAATTATTAGCTTAAAAACACATATATAAGACACAAATTTTATGAAAATTCAAAGCTCCTGTGACATATAAGCATCACTCCATCCAATCTTTTCTTCTCATCCTTGTTTTTTAAGATTAATAGTCTAAAACAATGAAACAATATGCCTGCAGCCCATAACACCCCATCTCACTTTGATTCTTCTCTTCTGTTGTAGCAGGACCAGCGGCAGACAAAACTCCTCAGACACCGAGTTACAGAAGGAAGGGGTTTATTCGGCCGGGGGCATCGGCAAGACTTCAGTCTCAAGAGCCAAGCTCCCCGAGTAAGCAATTCCTGTCCCTTTTAAGGGCTCACAACTCTAAGGGGGTGCACGTGAGAGGGTCGTGATTGATTGAGCAAGCAGGGGGTACGTGACTGGGGACTGTTTGCACCGATAATTAGATCGGAACAAAACAAGATAGGGATTTTCACAGTGCATTTCTATACAATGTCTGTAATCTATAGATAACAGAACCAATTAGGTCAGGGGTCGATCTTTAACTACCAGGCCCAGGGTGTGGCGCTGGGCTGTCTGCCTGTGGATTTCATTTCTGCCTTTTAGTTTTTACTTCTTCTTTCTTTGGAGGCAGAAATTGGGCACAAGACAATATGAGGGGTGGTCTCCTCCCTTACTGTCTCAATGTACCACTCATCTTATACAAGGCTCAAAGCCCTTTCAAGCTGAAATTGCCTTCTGCTGGACCAAAAGGATTCCCTTTGTATCTGCTTTCAAACATTTCAATGTTGTTGAATCTCTGTTGTTATCTTACCTTACAGAACCATACTGAAATAGATGCTTTTAGAGCTATCCTGAGACCTAGCTTGCTGTTTTGCCCGGGATGACTCGGAGAGGCCTATTGAACAGAAACAGGAAACAGGAAAGTTACAAAATAAACAATTTCTTTTTTCTTCTTTGGGATAATAATAACTACTTAGGGTTAGACAATAAAGGGCTGAAGTGAAAAGAGTAGTGGGATCCCAGGTTGCATCTGATAAAATCATCTCAATGTTTTAGCAATTAGGAATTGGGCTTTACTCAAATGTTTTATATTGGAAGTTTGTAATTATTTGGGAACAAATTGTTCCCTACTTTTTGGATTGAATTAGGGCAAAATACCCTAAAGTCTACAGCTGATTATCAAAAGGGAAGGAAGAAAGTATCATCCAAAAATATTTATTAAGGTCAGGCTTTGTTGGGGTTCTTCCCAAGGATTATATGAGACTTGGCTCCTTCTTCCAGCACTAATAGATTTAGGAAAATCAATTCAGATTGTGATGAAATTTAAGATACATTAGAGCTGAAGACGGAATGGCCAACAAACATTCAGACTAAGTAGAAAGAAAAGAGAAAATTACTAAATATTGCCACTTTTTATTTTTGTGTTCTGAAAGCTGGATATTTGTTTGACTAAAGGAATTCAGGATTCAAATGTCTTAGATGAAGAATCACAGCTTTTAGCATTAAAAGTGAAAGTAACGGTTTAGAGGTAATAGCACAAAGTGAGATGTCAGAAGACCTGGATTCTAGTTCCAGCTCCACTATGTATCAAGGTGAAACTTAAGAAATCTCTTACTCTTTCAGAGATGAGTTAACTGGGACCAAACATTTATTGGACTTTAATCTAGAACATTAGATGCAGTGCTTATCCTTTCCTAGTTTTGGATTCATTATTTGTAAAATGGGGATAATAATAGAACCAAACTATTATGGGTAGAAGTGATGATTAGAAGGAATAATGTATGTAAAGAGCATAGCACCGTGTCTGGCATCTAAACAAATATATTAGCTGTAATTTATTTATCCATTTGTTAAAGATGAGGTCAGAGAGACTGACAAAAAAAGAACACATGTCAGAATTGATGGCATTAGGTGATTAAAGGGGAGCAATTGTTAAGTCATTGTGTATAATTTTATCAACCTCTGAAGAAATGTTGGTACTCCAGAGCAAGTCCTCGAGTGACTACACCCTAGTCAATCAATCAAATTTCTGATCACAAATCTTACTTTTTTATGTGAAGATCCAGAGTCTGTGAATAGCTTTTTCATAGTACCCATTCTGTCTAATTTTAAACAATTAACCTTGGGAATACAAGAATGTGCAGAAACACAATTTATATGTGTGATTATTATTTTAGCTTTCATTCCAATATTAACTATACTGTATTAATACTAGTTACTATCCCACAACAATTCAGAACTGTTTACCCACCAAGAAGATGATCCAGATTAAATGAGGATTAGAAGAGGTTTCAGGGAATGCTGGAGAAATAACTTCTGTGAAAGGTAAATGGGTGAAGAAGCAGGATTGGGCAGAGAAAGCCTTAAGCCTGAGATGTTGATTTGATACCTTTGAAAGGCAAGTGGGGAGGAAGCAAGTCAAAGAAAACCTCAGACACAGGTGCAAATTTGATAAAGTCTCAGCCAACCCAAGAGAGAGCTCAGGAGCAAAGACTGATGTTAGAGAAGTGCTGCACTAGGCAGAAATGGCCAGGCATCAGTACCTCATGGTGCTCAGTCAGTTGGTGGAAATTGTCCAAAAAGTGTGCATTGGCTTTCAATGCATACTTTGAAGATGGTATCACTGGAGGCTGCCAGCTAATTCTACTCCTTGTAACTAAACAGCAGTTTTCTTTCTTGACGGAAGAGCTGAGTGGTGTACCTGAATGAGTGCCAAAGAGAGTTTCCTGTAATATATATACCTTCAATATATTTTATTAGAATAAGAGTTTTTTCTATTTTTCATACCTGACATAATTTCAAATTTTATAATTTAAAGCATTTATATATTTTCTTGTATATAGTTTACCAAAATCTTGAGTTGTTAATTTTAAATAACAAATTACAAATTAGAGTAGAGGAGTTTAAAATATGTATTTAAAGTTGATTTACTTTATTTTTAAGGCAACTAGGTAATATATTCTTTCCTGTATTCCCAAATATAACAATGGAGTTGGCATTTAAAATGCTGAGATACCTAACCATAACATTTCATCCATATTTTTCATTAAATTAAAATTCATGATTTTGAAATAATATTTTTGTTATTGCAAGCTCATTTTAGATGCAAAACCAACATGTTCTATTAGTTTTCCAGTTGTTTGAGAAGAGAAGTTGTATCTGTATATTCCAAGTATATTCTAAGAAGTTCTATGCTGCAATTGTAATGAACAAAGAATCACTGCACATTTTCAGAATGTGATAAAAGAGTATTTATAATATACCCTTCACATCTGTGTGTCATATAAATAATTCATTGAAAATGAAATATGTTTCATACATGTCCTTACATTTTACCAAATTCAGAATGATAGGCTATGGTTTTGTATTACTCGACAATATAATGAAAGCTGTAATCAAAATGTGCCAGGGACGTTAGAAATGAAAAGCCATACTCTGATTATTCATTGTAACAGCAAACCAGAGATATTCTCTCACAAATATTTTTACAGAGACATGTGTCAGATAGATTGATGATACAGATATATACTGGAATTTCAAATTCACTTTAAGACATTTTAAGATATGTGAATATTGGTTCCCTGGATATTCTAAAGATTTAAGAAATTTAATCATTATTTAAATGATGATCATCGTTATTATGTAACTAACTTCTGTATTTTGTAGCCAAAAGGAGTTCCCTGTATTCCGATGAGACTTAGTAAATACGGATAGCAAAAACAGTTCATTTATTTAACATTTCCTAAGTACACCACATTTTGCTCAGTATTTTTCCAACGTTTTACTATAAAATTTTTGAAACATACAGAAAAGTGGGAAGAATTGTATAGTGAACACTCACCACCTATATTCTACAAATAGCATTTAACTTCACTTGTTTTATCACATTTTTCCATCCATATGTCCATTTCTCTATTTCTACATCAGTTCAACTTATTTTTAATGCATCTGAAAGTAGGTTGATAAATCAGTATATTTCTCTTAAAATACCTAAGAATTAACTACAGTTTAATACAATCTGCCCTATGTATCCATGGGTTCTACATCTATGAATTCAATCAACCATGGATCAAAAATTCAGTAATTACTAGGCATGGAAAGGACAACCTTTTTGTATCTACAGGTTCCACAGGGTCAACAGAGGATCATATGGGTAGATTTCGATATCTGCAGGGATCCTGGAAACAATTTTTGCTGATACTTAGAGACAAAGGAACAACTATATTTATTTGTGTGTGTATGGTTGTGTGGTGGTGGTTTGTTTGTTTGTTTGGACAAGGTGCCACTTCGTCACCCAGGCTGGATTGCAGTGGTGCTATCTGGCTCACTGTAACCTCTGCCCCACCCCCAGGGTCAAGTGATCCTCCCACTTAGGCCTGGGACTACAGGTGCGCACCACCATGCCTGGCTAATTTTTGTATTGTTTGTAGAGACAGGGTTTCACCATGCTGCCGAGGCTGTTCTCAAACTCCTGGCCTCAAGCGATCTGCCCACCTCTTATTTGTGTGTGCGTGTGTGCGTGTGTGTGTGTGTGTGTTTCATTTGAGATAAAATTTTCACACAAAATAATGCATAATGCCTTGAGTGTATCATTCAATGAATTTCTACAAATGAACAAATCTGTATAACCAAAATATAGAATATTGATAATACCCCAGAAAGTTATCTCAAGCCTTTGTACTACTTCCCAGCCAATCTCCCAACACTCCACAGGAAAATATCCCTCTTTTTTTCCCCCTATAGATGATTTTTGCTTGCTCTAGAAATTCCTATTAATAGAACAACACATATTCTCTCATGTAAGGCTTTATTCACTCAATAGTTATTTTCAGATTCATCCACATTATTACTTATTTCAGCAGTTCATTCCTTTTTATTTCTGAGTAGTATTCCTTTGTGTAAAGATACCTGTTTTTTTAATCCATTGTTCTCCAGATTATGGCCTAATATAAATAAACCTGCCATGAACCTTCTTGTACTAGTAATTTTTTGTATGCATTTTTCTTGAGTAAATACTGATAAGGGGAATTCATGGATTTTAAAGTAAGTATATGTGTTGCTTTAGAAAAAAATTTCAGATCTTTCTTCAAAGTAATTGTATGTTTCACTTCCACCAACAACATATAAATGTTCCAATGACTCCTTATCTTCCCCAACATTTGCTGGTGTTAGTCTTTTCAAGTTTAGCCAAACTAGTGAGTGTGCTATGTTAGTTAATTGTGGTTTTATTTTGGATTTCCCTTATGACTAATGATGTTGGACACATTTTCATATATTCATTGGCTGTATCTTTTCCCTTTTGAATTTTCTATCAATGTTTTTGTTAATTTTTAATTTATTTATGGTTGAGTTGCAAAAATTTTGTATGTATTTTGATACCAGTATTTTATCAGATATATGTTTTGCAAATTTTTCTCCCACCCCGAGGCTTGTTTATTAATTTTCTTAATGGTGTTTTTTGATAAGTAAATATATTAAATTTTTAAGGTTTAATTTTTCATTATTTTTCATTTACAATTATTGCTTTTTTTGTTCCTTTTTTTTTTTTTTTTTTTTTTGAGGGAGCTCGCCGTTTTCCCCCCGGTTGGAGTTCTAGTGTCCGGATCTCAGCTCACTGCAAGCTCCGCCTCCCGGGTTCACGCCATTCTCCGGCCTCAGCCTCCCGAGTAGCTGGGACTACAGGCGCTGCTACCTCGCCGGGCTATTTTTTGTATTTCTTAGTAGAGACGGGGTTTCACCGTGTTAGCCAGGATGGTCTCGATCTCCTGACCTCGTGATCCGCCCATCTCGGCCTCCCAAAGTGCTGGGATTACAGGCTTGAGCCACCGCGCCCGGCCGCTTTCTTTGTTCTAAAAGACCTTTGTCTATCTCCAAATCACAAAGATAGTCTATGTTTTCATATAAAAGATTCATAGTTTCACTTTTTACATTTAAGTCTATTGTTCTATCTCAAATTAATTTTTCTTTATTGCATGAGGCAGGGATTGAGTTTCATTTCCTTGCATACAGATACCCAGTTGTTCCAGCAGTATTTATGGAAAAGGCTTTTCTGTCCCTAATGGATTGCCTTGGCTATTTTATCAAAAAATCAAATGAACATATAAGTGGAGAGACATTTCTAGTTTCTCTATTCAACTCTATTGATATGTTTGTTCATTTTTACACTACACTGTCTTGATTGCCATTACGTTATAGTAGATCCTAAAAGGCAATTATTGTAAATCCTCTAAGTTTGTTCTTTTTCAAAATTACTTTGCATAATCTAGGTTCTTCCTTTGCATGTCTATATGCCTTTATTTTCCTATATGCCTTATATCGTTGGTCTATTTCCTTAAAAGTCCACTTGGATTATAATTGGGAATGTGTTGACACTAAAACTAATGTTGGGATTAATGATATATTAATAATATTGAGGCTTTTCATCCATGAACATGATATATTTTTTTCATTTAGTTAGGTCTTGATAAATTTCTCTCATTAGTGTTTTGTATTTTATAATAAAGAAGTCTTGCATATTTTTATTAAATTGACTTGTAGCCATATTATAGTTTCTGATGTTATTATAAATCAAATTGTTCTGACATTGTTTTGAAATTATTTTCTAATTGTATGCTAGTATATAAAACATGTTTTTTTTTTTTACATTATTTAGTTTCCAAATATAGGAAATTTTTCTAGGTATGATACTGTTACACATTTCTTTTTTTTTTAGGTAGTCTAAGCTGTATGCGCCCAGGCAGGTGCAGTGGCGATCTCGGCTCACTGCAAGCTCCGCCTCCTGGGCTTCATGTTCTCCGCCTCAGCCTCGGTAGCTGGGACCTGGCGCCCGCCACCTCGCCCTGGCTAGTTTTTGTATTTTTTGGCGAGGCGGGGTTTCACATTGCGCCAGGATGGTCGATCTCTGACCTCGTGATCCGCCGTCTCGGCCTCCCAAAGTGCTGGGATTACAGGCTTGAAGGCCACCGTGCCGGCTGTTACACATTTCTAATTTAATTTCATTGTAGTTAGAGTACATGCTTTTTATTTCAATCTTTTTAAATTTATTACCCTGGTTTTATCATATAATATGTCTTACTACATGAATGTTTACTAAGAATTTTTGAGACGATACAAAAGAAATACAAAAATTAGGCCGAGCATGATTGGCTCAAGCCTGTAATCCCAGCACTTTGGGAGGCGAAGACAGGCGGGATCACGAGGTCAGAGATAGAACCATCCTGGCTAACATGGAATGAAACCAGTCTCTACTAAAAATACAAAAACAACGGTGATGGTGGTGAGGAAACCTGTAGTCCAGCTACTCGGAGGCTGAGGCAGGAGAATGGCCTGAACCTGGGGCCGGGCAGTGAGCGAGATCGGCGCCACTACCTCAGCCTGGGTGACACAATGGCAGAATTCGTCTCAAAAAAAAAAATAGGCAAGCAAAAACTAGCCCGGTGGTGAGCCTGTAGTCCCAGCTTCTTGGGAGGCTGGGGGCAGGGAGAATGGCATAAACCCAGGGGCGGGAGCTTGCAGTGAGCTGAGATCCAGGCCACTGCACTCAACCTGGGCTGACAGAGCCAGACTCCAGATCTCAAAAAAAAAAAGAAATACAAAAATTAAACCCTGCTTTCCTGTAGGTAACCAACCACATGGGAGTTAAAAATGTAAAAGTGCCAAAGAATATGACATTCAGGAAGGGCTAAAATTACATCATTAGTATGAATTGAATACATAAGTGATTAAAAGTCTGAAAAGAAAAGATTTATCAAAGTAGGGGATCATTCAGAGTATACACCCCTCCAATATTTTTAGACATGAGTCTTGAAATGGGTGTTTGGCATAAACTATTGAATTGGAAGTTGGTGAAATGATTAGTAACACAAAGGATTTTAAAAAGCATTGGCAAATCATGAGCAGAAGACAACATGGAGTCTTCTTCTTCCTTCCTTTTGTTCTTTTTTCACAAGATTTTTCTTGGTATATGTCATGCTTTGTTTTTTTTTTTGAGGCGAGGTCTCGCTCTGTCACCAGGCTGGAGTGCAGTGGCGGGATCTCAGCTCACTGCAAGCTCCGCCTCCCGGGTTCCATGCATTCTCCTGCCTCAGTCTCCCGAGTAGCTGGGACTACAGAGCCTGCCACCTCGCCGGCTAAGTTTTTGTATTTTTTAGTAGAGGCGGGGTTTCACTGTGTTAGCCAGGATGGTCACCGATCTCCTGACCGTGATCCATGCGTCTCGGCCTCCCCAAAGAGATGCTGGGATTACAGGCTTGAGCCCGCAGCGTCCGGCCATATGTCATGCTTTGTGATTAACGCTAGAGCTACACTGTCTGTCTCTCCACGCAGAGATCTCTCAGTGAAGAGGAAGATGTAGGCATAAATATATTAAGGCATAAGCCTTAAGAAGGGGGATGCAAGTACGGAGATAGCAAGCAGAGTATCAATAGCTGATTTACTTTGCCTTGAATGGCACCAGGAAGAATTTATGTAGTGGCTCTCTTTGAGCTGGATCTGTAAGAACGTGTCCGCCAGAGAGAGAAAACAGGAAAGTCCTCACAGCACGAAAGTATAAGGCAAATATAGCTAGCAGCTTAGGGTGCATATGATGGGTAGGGGAATGAGTTTGCAAAGGTGCAATGCAGCCAGATAACAAGATTTGATTGTGCTGAAAAAGTTTGTATTTTATGGTAAAGTGGACAGGAGTCATGAAATGTCTTTAAGTAGTACAGTGGCTTGATCACATTTGTGTGTATAAAGCTATCTGGCAGAACTGGGAAGGGTGGATTGGATTCGGGAGAAACTAAAGACAGGGAAACCAGCTGGGAGACCATGTGGTAGCTCAGGTGATTGGTGATACATCTGAAGTGAGGCAGGAAAGATGAATTAATATGTGAAACATGTAGGAGGTAGAATGAAGAGAAAACTGAGGATAGAGAAAAACTGGTCATGAGTGATTTACCACTTCTAATGTGTTTGACGGGGTGCATAGTATTTTCATTATGAAGAAAATAAAATGCAAGAAGGAAGGCAGATTTTGGAAGAGAAATTGAGTTTCATTTCTTATACCTTGAGGAGGAATAATCCATTAGCCAGGAAACTAGAGATCTGAAAATCAGGAGAAGGATTAGGGCTAGAGATTTGATTTGCAAGTCATTAATATTGACTTGACATCAGTCAAGAAGAGAACTGGATTTACACCTAACTGGTGTGTCTAAGGGAGACTTGGACTATTGGATGAAGATGAGGCTGAGATAATTTATGAGGCCTCTTCTGGGCTTTTGAGTAACTATAAAGTGAAAGGAGGAGTGGAATAATATGGGGTAACTGGGAGATGGATGCTGGTGAGTAGACAGAAGACCTGGAATACCAACTCTAAAGTCTGGTTCTTAAGCCTGCCTTATTTATTTAACAAAAACATATCAGAAAAAAGTAATTGGAGGAAAGTTAAGCTCTCATCCTATATTAATTAGAATATTTTACAGTGTATGCAAGAGAAACTAACTTGAGCTAGCTTCAGCAAAATAAGATACCTTCTTATGAGGATTCAGTGGTTCCTCACAGAAGCGAATGATAAGAATGCCATTGTAACTATGAGGCAGACAACCATTGAGGATCCAGGCTCAGCTCCACTGTGTCTACCTCTTTCTGTCTCTCTCCTCTTCCATCCAATCCAGATTTGTTTTCCTAAGATTCTCCTTATGTTATAGTTCCTAAATTGACACATTACAGCTTCAGACACCCAGTGTTACCAATTCCCTGCCACTATTCTAAATCCCCAGGGAAGTTCTGTGGCCCAGAATGGGTCAGAGATGCTCCACCCTGATCCAACTAATTCTGTGTGCGTTTAGAGGGGCCAAGGGTCTCCAGATCAATTAAATAATAATATCTGGGGGTAGGATCCAGATATCAGTAGTTTTTTTACAAGTGTTTCAGTTTGAAAACCAGTGGCTTAGGCTTTGTTACTTTTATGAAAAGAAAGACTGTAGTAGGGATATTAATGTGCCCCAAAAGATATCCATGTGCCAATACCCAGAACCTGTGAAAATATGTTACATGGCAAAAGGGAATTAAAGTTACAGATATAATTAAGGCTGCTAATCATTTGACCTTCAGATAGGGAGACTGTTTCGGATTATCTTAATGTGCCCAATATAATCAGAAAGGTGCTTACGTGTGGAAGAGGTAGGCAGAAGTGTCAGTGTGTCAGAGTAATATTATTGTTGGCTTTGAAAATGGAATAGAGCCGGGAATGAAGGAATGTGGGAAGTCTCTAGAATGTGGAAAAGGCAAGAAAAAAGATTCTCCCAAAAAGTTTCCATAAAGGAACTCAACTCTGCTAACACCTTGATTTTAGTCCAGTGTGACTCTTGTCAGACTTCTTCCAGGACCATATGATAAATTTGTGTTGTTTTAAGCCATGAAGTTTGTGGTAATTTTTGTAGAGTAGCCACAGAAAACTAATACATAGGCACCGTTAACCAGCTTTGTTAATACTTGAATATTTGGGGAGGTAGGGAGAGGGAGAGAAAGAGGGGTCAAAGATAATTCCAAGGCTGTATTCCTTAAATACAGATGTTCTATGGTGGACTTTTTTTTTTTGTCTGTCCAATGCCTGTCTCTTCTGAAAATGGCATCTCCCTCTTACTGTTTGTTTTCATTTAGGAATTTTTCTCTTTATTTTTTTTTTCTTTAACCATGTGGTTATACTTGTGTCCCATTCTTGTGTCACATATGCATTTTCTTTTCAGGAGTGGTTATGGTACTCAATCCTACCCAATCAGATGCTTTAACTGTTGCTTTAAAAACTGAAAGTGAGAGAAGAGAAATACTTTCTGTCTGGTAGCAACTTGGTAGGTGTGAGCAACTAGTAAGAGGCTATGCTGCCAAACCAGCAGAACATGACTTTGAGATGTTCTGTTAGAATGACCCTGTCTGGACTGAGAGCCTGAGCTGGAATTTGAAGCATTCCTGTTGCTGGTTCCATTCAATCCTATGGCCAATCATAGAACTACCCTTTCACAACTTGGGTTACACAATAACTTTCTCTTTTTGCCCAATCTACTTCAATCTAGTTCTTGTCATTTCAACCAAAATATCCTGAAAAATTTAGACAAAAAAGAAAAAAATAATAATCAAGTGAAAAGTTTAAAAACAACAATAACACATATACACATCTATTAAGGATGCAAATCTTACTTTTATTAACCCAGCATTTTTTTTTTTAAGAACTTGTATGTGAAATATTTTACTAGTGAAATGAATAGGACAAAGTCCTGCTTCCAAGCACTTACAGATCTATTAATCGTGCAAAATTTGTGTCTACATTACCAATATACCTTTTGGCAATAGATTTCTCTACAACCTCCCTAGGCTTATTTGACAAGTGCAAGATAGAAATGAGTTCTAGAAAATCTGATTTGTAAAATATATCAATGGAAGACAAGAAAGGTTAAATGGAAGAATTTCGGGATATTCAGATCTTTAAGGGCAATTACCAAATTCTCCCATAAAATGTCCCCATCACAGTTAAAATACTTGCTGGGAGAGACTATTGGTGTGGTCCTGTGGCAATTCGTTTATTCTTAATAAGCCAAATGTTTCTTAATTCCATCACAATTAAAGTAAAAAGAAGGGGAAGTTAGTTTGGAATAAATCACTTCAGGCCCACAGCCCAATTCACTTTGGATTCACTCAGGTGTGTGTTTATTTTAATAGCTGATCTGAAGGCATGTGAGATGCCGCAGCTGAGCAGACTGTAAACAGAAAGGCATACAACTTAAAACCAAGCACGCATGCAGCATGGAATAATAATCAAGCTAGGCTCCTTATGATGCAAAATGCCAGAAAACCTCCAAGCATTAGGTCAAAGTTTACACAATAGCAAAAGCCTTTTATTCTGTTTCTTAGAGGGGCCTGTAGAATTCTAAGGTTCAAGTTCTAAGCTAGCTCTAGCTCTACCTAAAAAACGAGATCAAAGATGGGTTTTCTTCTCAAGATATTTGGGTAAGTTTGCACAAGACTTTTTTTTTTTTTTTTTTTTTTTTAAGAAAAAGCAGATACTTGTCACCAAGAGTTGTCCGGAAACAGTGGTAAGGGAATTATTTCTCAAGGAAGGGGCAATTCTCTGAGCTTTAACAGTGGGCAATGGTCGAATAGTCACCAACCACGATCTGGGCTCACACATAGCAAAGAGGTATATTAACTAGAATGCCCTACGCAGGCGGTCTGTGGATGAGAAATCCTTATGCCCCTCACTTCACCAGGGCTGAAGAGTACCCAATGAGGAGAAACGACTAGGAAAAGGAATAATGTGTGGTGAGGTATGTATGCGAAAGAGAAAAAGGCTGGCGGGGACCCGCGGTAGCCAGAAGGAGAGACGTGGCGGCCCGAGGGCTGACTACTTGGGCCCGCGCCGAGCCAGGCTTTCTCCATAGTGCGTGTGGGACTGCACAGACGGGTCTCGACGGCTTTTCTGTATGTGTTATAAATAAACCCCAAGAGTGGAAAGCTCCAGCAGGATGCCCTGAGCGCCGCTTCTTCCCGGCAGAAGCGGTGGAGGATCCGCCCCTCGTTTCCCACCCTCCGCCCCAGCTCGTTCCCGCCCCTTCTCTCCTAACCCCGCCCCAGCCCAGCCCCCGCCTCTTTCCACCTCCCTTCCAGTCCGCTCCCGGTTCCTGGCTCCGGCTAGGCTCGGCAGAAATAGGAGCGCGCAGGCGCGACGTGTGGATCGCAGAACGCCGAGTAGCGGAGCCGGACCCGCTGTGAGTGTGGTGGTCGCGCTGGGTTCCTAGCTGGGGAAACGTGATCGGGGCGAAGCGCCCCAGGAAGGATTGGGGTGTGTGGGGGTGACTTCTGTTCTGCGAGGAGAAACCCGTCAGATGTGCGGTAGCGTTGGTAGCGACGCTGCCTGTGGGCGTCCGGCCAGGGCCGCGTGGGGAGTGGAGTGCATGGTAGCGGGAGTGGGTGAGGGTGGGTATGACGAGAAAAAAATTGAAGGAATAGGGTTCAGAGGCTGGAAGTCCGCACACAGGCTGGGCAGGACCGCGAGGCTTGCCAACGGTGCTGGAGGGTGTCCCAGCTTCAAGTTCAGTCCCCTGCTTGGTGCCTCTGAGGGACGTCCCAGGCTCATCCCCTCCTCCAGCGCTGCTTTCTCTGGTGCCGAGTTGCTAGAAACCTTCCCCGTCGGAGGGGAAAGGATTTGGAGGCGGTGGGCTGTCGGCCCGGGCTAGTCCCAAGGAGGGCGTGGCGTTCGTGTGACTTTCCTTTACCCACCCCCGGGAATGTGTCCCTCTTCTGGTCCATTGTGCCCGTGGACATTTTAACAAAGGCTATGACTGTTTTGTAGGCAGTGGCGGGTGACAGTGGGAGGGGGTGCGTGCGAGGTCGGTGGCGGTGCGGCCCTGGGGGACGGGAGAGCGGGGGGAGGGGGAGGCGGCGTGGGGGAAAGTGGAAGGAAGAGAAGAGTCTTCCTGCTTCAGCTTTTTCCTTCTTCCTGGTCCGCTGAATTTGATCACTGGTAGGAACAGCCCCAAGAGGGATACGACTGGAAATTAGTGTGTGCGCGTTTGGACTCTGGCTCCAGCCACTGGTTTTTGTGATTGTGCTGTGCATGTATTTTCTACGAGTCCCTTTAGGAGAAAAGCGAAGCTAATGGGATTTGAGAGGAAATAATTGAATGAAAGGATGAAGAAGTGGAGTAACAAAACTTAGAGCTTAATTATTTGTCTGTTGATGGTCATACAAAGCCAGACTTTGAAGGATGCGAAGGTGTCCAAGTCAGGGTAAGTGAAAAGTTGGTTAGGCTACTGTTGATTGTTTCAATCAAGAGTGGATTATTGGGCATGTGTGTGGATGTGCTGTCAAGATCTTGGGCCAACTCACTTTAGAACCTTTGAAAATAATATTAAGGATACAAAACACTAGGGCAAATATTGTAATATTGGATAAAGCTCCATATGCTTTCATTTTCAAACTTAGGGACTTTTATGAAAGATAGTATATGTGTTCCCAAGCATAGATGTTGATATTTTTCCTCATTTGTTTTAAGTTAATATAACAAAATAAACTGAACTTCCTCCTCCTCCACCCCTTTCCCTTGATTGTAAATCCTGTTTTATAAACGTTTACTTTCTGAAGTATACTTAAAAACACAATTACCCCCCTAACCCCTACCCCTGCACCAACCCCAGGCATGAGGTGAACAGGATTTCTTCTGGTTTTGTTATGTTATTCTTTCTTTTTCTATTTTCCCAAATTTGGGGCAGGTGGGGGACGGGGAGTGTTAGGGATGCCTTTTCTCTTTTCTAGTGCCTGATGAACTCCTATTCATCCTTCTAGACTTAGCCTAATTCACTTCTCGAAAAATTTTGCCATCTACTCCAGAGTGAATTAATCACACCTTTTTCTGTTAAATTTATATCACTTGCCTTTTTTCTCCATTACTACTAGACCCTCAGTCTTCTATGTTACACTTATACCTAGAGCTGCCTGGCATGTGGTAAGCACCTAATACACTCACTTACAGATATATATTAATAAATGCTGTTAGAAAGGTAGTAATTCATAGGCTGGGCGCAGTGGCTCACTCCTGTAATCCCAGCACTTTGGGAGGCGGAGGCGGGCAGATCACGAGGCCAGGAGATCGAGACCATCCTGGCTAACACGGTGAAACTGCGTCTCTACTAAGAATACAAAAAAATTAGCCGGGCGTGGTGGTGGACGTCTGTAGTCCCAGCTACTCTGAGGCTGAGGCAGGAGAATGGTGTGAACCCGGGAGGTGGAGCTTGCAGTGAGCCGAGATCGCGCCACTGCACTCCAGCTTGGGCAACAGAACGAGACTCCGTCTCAGAAAAACAAAGAAAAGAAAAGAAAGATAGTAATTCATATTGCGTAAAGTTCATGGGATAATACAAGAAATTCAGAATTCTGAAATTATATTTAGTATTTGAGCAGCATTATTTGGAATATGGATAAGCACTGAGTGTGGAAATATGTTCTCATGTATTAGTCATAGTTTATCCTTCTAAAAAGAGGTGCAAAAACTCTACAGATAAAGGGAAAATAGGGATCAGAAAAAGGTGAAGTTTTTAAAAAGGCCAATTTCTGATACTAAAACTAGTGAAGTTAACTATTTGTAGAAAGACACAAATAGGTTGCTGCTGGAATTTAGGAAGTACTGCAAATGAATCAAGTTGCCAGATGGTATTCTCTGAAGGGTGATATAACTAAAACAAGCTGTGACCTAACCAGTTGTATTATACTCCTTTTAAATCTTAAAGTATTTTCAGCCTTTGGCTAATGGGTCTCTTCATGTTACAGTTCCCTGATAGGCTTGGTCTAACCATTTCTGTCAACCTGCGTTTGACATGTCTCATAACTCCGCCAGGATCACTGGCCTTCCGGTTACCTCTGGCTCCTAACAGGAATTATCTTCCCCCGCTCCTCACCTCCAGCCTTCTTCTCCTGAGTGGATTTATGTATTTGAGAAAATACCTTGAGCAGATGATCACTTACTTTATAAAAGAATGGAATTGGTTCTTTAGTTTAAAAATAAGTCAGGATTGGCTACCTGCTTAGTCTAGCCTTCTGTGCATGCAAAGCAGACAGAGAACTATGACCATTAGTAACCCTTATTTTTCTTCATTTTTCCCTTATTCATCTAAATGCAAAAGCACTTTTTAAAAATTTCACTTTTAAAGATAACATTAGTCATTGTTCCCAACACACTTCAAGTTAGTCCCTGTTTTATTTTTTATTTTTTATTTTTTTTGAGACAGAGTCTCTCTCTTTCGCCCAGGCTGGAGTGCAGTGGCGCAATCTCAGCTCACTGCAAGCTCCGCCTCCCGGGTTCACGCCATTCTCCTGCCTCAGCCTCCTGAGTAGCTGGGACTACAGGCGCCCGCCACCACACCCGGCTAATTTTTTGTATTTTTGGTAGAGACGGGGTTTCACCGTGTTAGCTAGCCAGGATGGTCTCGATCTCCTGACCTTGTGATCTGCCCGCCTCAGCCTCCCAAAGTGCTGGGATTACAGGCGTCCCTGTTTTTTTGACTAAAACTCAAAACGCGGGGAGGAAGAGTAGCATCCATAAAACTTTTTTTAAAGTTCTGCATCATCTGTGGACCTACTGAATGAAAAAATATTTGAAACCAACCATTGTGATTGTGCCTTCCTTCTTAAAACGTTCCTCACTTAGACTTCCTCCTCATATTTCTGATTTTTTCCTCTAATTCTTTGACCAGTTAACCTCAGTCACCTCCACAGTCTTCCTAGGGTTCTGTTCAAAACTCTTTTTCTCACTGTATGTACAATAGTCAAGGGCATGGAAATTGGAGGAATCGAAAATTGGAGGCAAGACAAGAATTTACACTCTTCTTTCTGAGCATTAGTTTTCTCACTTGTGAAAATGATAATTATAATACCTGATAATTAATATCAGGTATATAGTGATGTGATGCATAATTACATTTTGGTCAACTATGGACAACATGCATGATGATGGTTTCCATAAGATTATAATGGAGCTGAAAAACCTGGTGACTTTGTAGCCTTTGTAATATCACAGTGCAGTGCATTACAGTATATAGCACTTGATAATAATATTAAATAACTATGCTAATGGTTTATTTACCATACTATACTTTTTATTTATTATTTTAGAGTATACTCCTTCTACTTATATAAAGTTAACTGTAAAACAGCCTCAGATAGGTCCTTCAGGAAGGCAAGAAGAAGGCATTGTTATCATAGGGGATGATGTCTCTACGCATGTTATTGCCCCTGAAAACCTTCCAGTGGAACAAGATGTGAAAGTGGAAGAATGATATTGATGATCCTGACCCTGTGTAGGTCTAGGCTAATGTGTATGTTTGTGTCTTAGTTTTTAATAAAAATGTTTAAAAAGTTAAAAAAATTAAATAGATAAAAACTTATAGAATGAGGATATAAAGAAAGAAAATGTTTTTGTACAACTGTCCAGTGTGTGTTTTAAGTTCAGTATTATTACAAAAGAGTCAAAAAGTTTACAATATTAAAAATTTTATGTAGTAAAAAAGTTATAGTAAGTTAAAGTTCATTTATTATTGAAGAAAGAATTACATTTTTTATATGTTTGGTGTAGCCTATGTGGAGAGTGTTTATAAAGACTACAGTAGTGTACAGTAAACGTCCTAGGCCTTCACATCCACTTACCACTCACGCACTGACTTACCCAGAGCAGCTTTCGGTCCTGCAGGCTCTATTCATGGTAAGTGCCCTATACAGGTGTACCATTTTTTATCGTTTATACCTATTTTTACTATATATTTTCTGTGTTTAGATACACAGACATCATTGTGTTATAATTGCCTATTCAGTACAGTAACATGCTGTACAGGATTGTAGCCTAGGAATAATAGGGTATACCATATTGTCTAGGTATATAGTAAGCTATACCATGCAGATATGTGTGAGTACACTCTGTGATGTTGATACAACGACGAAATCACCTAAAGAGGCATTTTTCAGACCATATCCCAGTTGTTAAGTGATGCATGACTGCTAACAGCGTATAATGTGTAGCACATAGAAGTACTCTTAAAATGTTAGCTGTTGTTATTTATGTCTGCTTGTCTGCTGTTTCTTGTGAGCTCCCATTATTTCAGTAGCAATTAACTTCAGAATGTGGATGTATTGATATTTCCCACCCTGTTTGAGCTCCAGTTCTGTATTTGTAGATAACTCCCATGTATTTCCAACGGGTTGCTTAGCACAGTGGTTCTCAAACTTCAGCATGTACAATAATCACAAGATGCATAGATTTCTGGACCCCGTACCCAAAGTTTGTGATGTCTAGGATAGAATCTAAGAATTTCCATTTCTGATAAGTTCATAAATGATGGCGATTCTACTGTCCCTGGGAAAACATTGAGTGGCATTTATCTATATGGCATTCAGACAAGTTGGTGGAGAGGAAGGGAGAGGAGACCAAAAGACCAAAAATTTATAAAAATTAAGAACAGAGTGCACTTGAAGCTGGTAGTGCTTTTTTGTTTGTTTGTTTGTTTATTTTTTTTTATTTATTTTTTTTTTTTTTTTTGAGACAGAGTCTCACGCTGTCGCCCAGACTGGAGTGCAGTGGCACGATCTCGGCTCACTGCAAGCTCCGCCTCCTGGGTTCACGCCATTCTCCTGCCTCAGCCTCCTGAGCAGCTGGGACTACAGGCGCCCGCCACCGCGCCCGGCTAATTTTTTTTGTATTTTTAGTAGAGACGGGGTTTCACTGTGGTCTCGATCTCCTGACCTTGTGATCCGCCCGCCTCGGCCTCCCAAAGTGCTGGGATTACAGGCGTGAGCCACCGCGCCCGGCACTTGTTTGTTTGTTTAAATTGAGATGGAGTCTCGCTCTGTTGCCCAGGCTAGAGTGCAGTGGCGCTATCTCGGCTCACTGCAAACTCTGCCTCCCGGGTTCACGCCATTCTCCTGCCTCAGCCTCCCGAGTAGCTGGGACTACAGGTGCCCACCACCATGCCCAGCTAATTTTTTTTGTATTTTTAGTAGAGACGGGGTTTCACCATGTTAGCCATGTGGTCTCGATCTCCTGACCTCGTGATCCGCCTGCCTCGGCCTCCCAAAGTGCTGGGATTACAGGCGTGAGCTACTACGCCCGGCCGGTAGTGCTTTTAAGACTGGAGTTTAGAGTGTCCTCTAAAATGTGGAGAGGATAAGACTGACGGAAGATGCTTGGATTTCCTGACCACAAGGTTTTCTTTTGTTTTTGGTGTGTTTCAGGTGCAGATTGTTGGTTTAATTATACTTCTCAGTTAGTATTATATTATCATTGTTATGACCAGGAGAACATATCACAGGTATTTGTTTGTTTGTTTGTTTTTTGAGACAGGGCCTTTCTCATGCCCAGACCGGAGTGTAGTGGCACAAACACGGCTCACTGAAGCCTCAACCTCCTGGGCTCAAGCAATCCTCCCACCTCAGCTTCCTGAGTAGCTGAGACAACAAGTGTGTGCCACTATGCCCAGCTAATTTTTAAATTAAAAATTTTTTTTTGAGATGAGGTCTTACTATATTGCCCAGGCTGGTCTCAAACCTGGGCTCAAGTGATCTTACCACCTCAGCCTCCCAAAGCGGTGCGATTACAGGCGTGAGCCACCATACTCAGACATAGAGGTAATGGTTCTTAATCTGGTGTGTGCATCAGACTGTCGTAGGGAGCTGTCTCAAACAATACACTTAAGTTTAGTGCCCCTCCCCACAGTATTGACTCATAAAATCTGGATTTCAGGGTGTGGGATCTAGGCATGAAAAAATTCCCTGGTTAAGAGTCATGTCTTCAGCAATGGTGGGCAGAATATGGAAGCACTGAAAATAAAAGTTTTATTGGTAAATTGTTGGTGAAAGGAGAATAGAAGAAAAAGACTGGAGTTTGAAGATTTTTAGAGTTCAAGAAAATGGGAGTATGTAAAAGAGAGGTGAAAAGCCTGCTGGAGTCAAGGAGCGATTGAATGTGTAATGTTATGAACATATAATTGATGGAATACGGTACTGGAGCAGGAGAGAATGGAATTAGTGGGTACCATAAAAGAGAGGAGAAAAGAGTGAAAAAAAGCAAATTTAAAGCTGGAAGTGGGAGAAGCTGAAAGAACTCTCTTTAAGGAAGGTTTGTTTGCACACTACTGTTCTTCAGTGGAACTTAAGTAGTCTTGAACTCTTAAGTAAAATGGATTTTTTCAAGTTTAATAATGCCAGCAAATAAATCAATAATTTCAACTGTTCCAGCTACCACTAATGGCTACAAGTGTATTTTTCTTCAACTTAGCTCGAATAATTATTTTTTTGAAATTAAGTCTAGACATGCTGTGTTGTAATGTTATTGCCCTAGCCCTTGCCGTAAGACTGCCATATCATAAGTTTCATATGATTTTCATTCAGTTATTCAACAAGTATTTGTATGATTGTCAATGACCATACATTCTTCTAAACACTGAGGATATAGCAGTATATAAAACAGTTGTATTTTATTAGAAATTTCTGCCTTTGAGGCGCTTGCATCGTATTTGAGGGAGGCAGATAATAAAGTAAATGAGTAAAATATAAGAAATGTGAGATATATATAATTTTGTATACATATACACATAAATATATATATATGTCAAGTGACATGGTGCTGCATTCTTTGGAGAAATACAAAGCAGGGAAGGTGAATGGGGGGACCCATAGGTATTCATCTATAGGTGAATA
Organism: Papio anubis; assembly: GCF_008728515.1. Classification (NCBI taxonomy): domain Eukaryota; kingdom Metazoa; phylum Chordata; class Mammalia; order Primates; family Cercopithecidae; genus Papio; species Papio anubis. The sequence goes on along the minus strand of NC_044996.1, from coordinate 108,049,811 downwards.
GAGCATGTTGGAGGGAGGTAATCAGGGAAGACTTCACTGTCAGCAAAGACTTGTAGAAGATAAGAAAACCATTTATTTGGAGGAAGAGCTTCCTAAGCACAGGGAACAACAATTGTAAAAGTCTGGAGGTGGGTTCTTTCTGAGACCTTTTAGCTAAAAATAGCAAAATAGTTTTTGCAGCTGGAGTAGCATGAATGAGAAGGGGTGAATAATAAGGCATAGAGTCAGATAAGCAAGAAGGATTGTGGGAATGGTGGGAAGATTGCAAGAGGAGAAATTTCTGAGTGGGAAGATCAGGAACTACGTACTGGCTGTGTTGAGTTTGAGATGATTATTTGATACTCCAGGTAGAACTCATGGGATAGGTATGGGTAAACAGGAAACTCTAGGAATGAATCACAACATTTTAAGGGAAGAGAAGGGGTCATTCCTTTGCTTTGTTTTTAAATTTAAAAACTTTAGTTTTTAGAGCAGTGTTAGGTTCATGGAAAAATTACAAGGAAAGTACAGAGAGTTCTCACATGCCCCCTCCTCACATACACAACCTCCTGCACTGTCAGGACATCCTGTACCACAGTGGTAACATTTGTTGCAGTTCATGAACCTCCATTGACATACCATAATCACCTAAAGCTAATTGTCTATATTATGGCTCACTCTTGGTATTGTACATTTTATGGATTTGGACGAATGTATAACATATCCACTATTGTATTAATATTATGATATGATATAGTTTCACTACCCCCCAAATTCTCTGTGTTCTGCCTTTTCAACTGCCCTTCCTTCCAGCCCCTGGAAGCCACTGATCCTTCTACTGTCTCCATAGTTTTTCCTTTTTCAAAATGTCATATAGTTGGAATTATAAAATATGCAGCTTTTTCATATTGGTTTCTTTCACCTAGTAACGTTCTTGTAAGCTTCCTGCATGTTTTTTCATGGTTTAATAGCTTATTTCTTTTTAGTGCTTAATGATACTCCATTGGATGTACTACAGTTTATTCATTCACCTACTAAGAAATATCTTGGTTGCTTCCAAGTTGCAGTAATTATAAATAAAGCTATTATAAATATCTGTGTGCAGTGTTTTATGTGGACATAGATTTTCAATTCATTTGAATACAAAGGAGCTCAATTGAATACAAAGGAGCTGGATCATATGGTGAGAATATAGTAGTCCCCCTCCCCATCCATGGTTTCACTTTCTACATTTCCAGTTACCAAAGGTCAACTATGGTCTGAAAATGTTAAATGGAGAATTCCAGAAATAAATGTCATAAGTTTTAAATTTTGTGCCATTTTGACATGATGAAATCTCGCACCAGCCTACCACATTCTGCCTAAGACATGAATCATCCCTTTATCCAGTGTATCCATGCCGTATATGCCTTTCGCCCATTAGTCACTAAGTAGCCATCTAGGTTGTCACATCAAAAAAACATAGCGTATATAGGAGTTGGTACTATCCAAGATTTCAGGCATCCTTTGGGGTCTTGGAATGTATTCCCCATGGTTAAAGGAGGACTACTTTTATGTTTAGTTTTGCAAGAAATTGACAAAGTGTCTTCCAAAGTAACTTACCACTTTTAATCCCATCAGCAATGGATGAGTTTCTGTTGCTCCACATCCTTGCCAGCATTTGGTGTTGTCAGTGTTCTGTATTCTGGCCATTTTAATAGATGTGTAGTGCCAGCTCATTGTTGTTTTAACTTGCAATTCCCTAATGACATACGATGTTGGGCTTTCCATATGTTTATTTGCCATCTGTATCCATCTGTATATCTTCTTTGGTGAGGTGTCCACATATTTAGTCCATTTTCAAATCAGGTTTTTTTTTTTGTTTCTCATTGCTGAGTTTTAAGAATTGTTTGTATATTTTGGATAATAGTACTTTATATGTTATGTCTTCTGCAAATATTTTCTCACAGTCTGTGGCTTGACTTCTCATATTCTTGACAGTGTATTTTGCTGAGTAGAAGTTTATAATATTAAATCAAGCTTACCCATCCTTTCATGAATCATACTTTTGGTGTTATGACTAAAAACTCATTACCATATCAGAGGTCATGTAGATTTTTCCCTATGTTCTGGGAGTTTTATAGTTTTGTATTTTACATTTAGGCCTATGATCCATTTTGAGATTTTTTTATGAATGGTATAAGGCCACATCTAGATTCATTTTTTTTTGTATGTGGATGTCCAGTTGTTCCAGCATCATTTGTTGAAAAGTCTGTCTTCATTGTTTTGCCTTCGCTCCTTTGTCAAAGATCAGTTGACGATGTGGATATATCTCTCTATTCTGTTACATTTATCTGTTTGTCCATTCTTTGGCACTGTCTTTATTACTGTAGTTTAATAGTAATTATTGAAATTAGGTAGTGGCAGTCCACCAACTTTGTTGTTCTGCAATATTGCCTTGGCTATTCTGTATCTGCTGCCTCTCCATATAAACTTTACAATCAGTTGTTTTTTAAAAAAATTCACAAAATCACTTGCTGGGATTTTGATTGGGGTTGCATTGAATTTGTAGATCAAGTTGGAAAGAGCTGATATCTTGAGACTACTGAGTCTTCCTATCCATGAACATGGGATATCTTTCCATTTATTTAGTCTTGATTTTTTTCACCAGAGTTTTGTGGTTTTCCCAGTGGAGATCTTACTCATCACTGATACATAGGAAAAGAATTGACTTTTATTTATTAACCTTGTATCCTGTAACCTTACTATTATCACTTATTAGTTCAGGAGATTTTCTTTTATTTATTTATTTATTTATTTATTATTATTCTTTTAAGTTCTAGGGTACATGTGCACAATGTGCAGGTTTGTTACATATGTATACATGTGCCATGTTGGTGTGTTGCACCCATTAACTCATCATTTACATTAGGTATATCTCCTAATGCTATCCTTCCCTCCTCCCCCCACCCCAAAACAGGCCACGGTGTGTGATGTTCCCCTTCCTGTGTCCAGGTGTTCTCATTGTTCAATTCCCACCTATGAGTGAGAACATGTGGTGTTTGGTTTTCTGTTCTTGCAATAGTTTGCTGAGAATGATGGTTTCCAGCTGTATCCATGTCCCTACAAAGGACATGAACTCATCCTTTTTTATGCCTACATAGTATTCCATGGTGTATACATGCTATATTTTCTTTTTTTTTTTTTTTTTTTTTTGAGACGGAGTCTCGCTCTGTCGCCCAGGCTGGAGTGCAGTGGCCGGATCTCAGCTCACTGCAAGCTCCGCCTCCCGGGTTTACGCCATTCTCCTGCCTCAGCCTCCCAAGTAGCTGGGACTACAGGCGCCCGCCACCTCGCCCGGCTAGTTTTTTGTATTTTTTAGTAGAGACGGGGTTTCACCGGGTTAGCCAGGATGGTCTCGATCTCCTGACCTCGTGATTCGCCCGTCTCGGCCTCCCAAAGTGCTGGGATTACAGGCTTGAGCCACCGCGCCCGGCCCACATGCTATATTTTCTTACTCCAGTCTGTCATTGATGGACATTTGGGTTGGTTGTAAGTCTTTGCTATTGTGAATAGTGCCGCAATAAACATATGCGTGCACGTGTCTTTATAGCAGCATGATTTATAATCCTTCAGGTATATACCTAGTAATGGGATGGCTGGGTCAAATGGTATTTCTAGTTCTAGATCCTTGAGGAATTGCCATGCTGTCTTCCACAACAACTGAACTAGTTTACGGTCCCACCAACAGTGTAAAAGTGTTCCTATTTCTCCACATTCTCTCCAGCACCTGTTGTTTCCTGACTTTTTAATGATCGCCATTCTAACTGCTGTGAGATGGTATCTCATTGTGGTTTTCATTTGCATTTCTCTGATGGCCAGTGATGATGAGCATTTTTTCATGTATCTGTTGACTGCATAAGTGTCTGTTCATATCCTTTGCCCACTTTTTGATGGGGTTGATTTTTTTTCTTGTAAATTTCTTTGAGTTCTTTGTAGGTTCTGGATATTAGCCCTTTGTAGATGAGTAGATTGCAAAAATTTTCTCCCATTCTGTAGGTTGCCTGTTCACTCTGATGGTAGTTTCTTTTGCTGTGCAGAAGCTCTTTAGATTAATTGGATCCCATTTGTCAATTTTGGCTTTTGTTGCCGTTGCTTTTGGTGTTTTAGACATGAAGTCCTTGCCCATGCCTATGTCCTGAATGATATTGCCTAGGTTTTCTTCTAGGGTTTTTATGGTTTTAGGTCTAACATTTAAGTCTCTAATCCATCTTGAATTAATTTTTGTTTAAGGTGTAAGGAAGGGATCCAGTTTCAGCTTTCTACATATGGCTAGCCAGTTTTCCCAGCACCATTTATTAAATAGGAATCCTTCCCCCATTTCTTGTTTTTGTCAGGTTTGTCAAAGATCAGATGGTTGTAGATGTGTGGTATTATTTCTGAGGGCTCTGTTCTGTTCCATTGGTCTATAGCTCTGTTTTGGTACCAGTATCATGCTGTGTTGGTTACTGTAGCCTTGTAGTGTAGTTTGAAGTCAGGTAGCGTGATGCCTCCAGCTTTGTTCTTTTTGCTTAGGATTGTCTTGGCAATGCAGGCTCTTTTTTGGTTCCATATGAACTTTAAAGTAGTTTTTTCCAATTCTGTAAGAAAGTCATTGGTAGCTTAATGAGGATGGCATTGAATCTACAAATTACCTTGGGCAGTATGGCCATTTTCATGATAATGATTCTTCCTATCCATGAGCATGGAATGTTCTTCCATTTGTTTGTGTCCTCTTTTATTTCATTGAGCAGTAGTTTGCAGTTCTCCTTGAAGAGGTCCTTCACATCCCTTGTAAAGTTGGATTCCTAGGTATTTTATTCTATTTGAAGCAATTGTGAATGGGAGTTCATTCATGATTTGGCTCTCTGTTTGTCTGTTATTGGTGTATAAGAATGCTTGTGATTTTTGCACATTGATTTTGTATCCTGAGACTTTGCTGAAGTTGCTTATCAGCTTAAGGAGATTTGGGCTGAGACGATGGGGTTTTCTAAATATACGATCATGTCATCTGCAAACAGGGACAATTTGACTTCCTCTTTTCCTAGTTGAATACCCTTTATTTCTTTCTCCTGCCTGATTGCCCTAGCCAGAACTTCCAACACTATGTTGAATAGGAGTGGTGAGAGAGGGCATCCCTGTCTTGTGCCAGTTTTCAAAGGGAATGCTTCCAGTTTTTGCCCATTCAGTATGATATTGGCTGTGAGTTTGTCATAAATAGCTCTTATTGTTTTGAGATATGTTCCATCAATACCGAATTTATTGAGAGTTTTTAGCATGAAGGGCTGTTGAATTTTTTCAAAGACCTTTGCTGCATCTATTGAGATAATCATGTGGTTTTTGTCTTTGGTTCTGTTTATATGCTGAATTATGTTTATTGATTTGCATATGTTGAACCAGCCTTGCATCCCAGGGATGAAGCCCATTTGATCATGGTGGATAAGCTTTTTGATGTGCTGCTGGATTCAGTTTGCCAGTATTTTATTGAGGATTTTTGCATCGATGTTCATCAGGGATATTGGTCTAAAATTCTGTTTTTTTTGTTGTGTCTCTGTCAGGCTTTGGTATCAGGATGATGTTAGCCTCATAAAATGAGTTAGTGGGGATTCCCTCTTTTTCTATTGATTGGAATAGTTTCAGAAGGAATGGTGCCAGCTTGTCCTTGTACCTCTGGTAGAATTCAGCTGTGAATCCGTCTGGTCCTGGACTTTTTTTGGTTGGTAGACTATTAATTATTGCCTCAATTTCAGAGCCTGTTACTGGTTTATTCAGGGATTCAACTTCTTCCTGGTTTAATCTTGGGAGAGTGTATGTGTCCAGGAATTTATCCATTTCTTCTAGGTTTTCTAGTTTATTTGTGTAGAGGCGTTTATAGTGTTCTCTGATGGTACTTTGTATTTCTCTGTTGTCGGTGGTGGTATCCTCTTCATCATTTTTTATTGCGTCTATTTGATTCTTCTCTCTTTTCTTCTTTATTAGTCTTGCTAGTGGTCTATCAATTTTGTTGATCTTTTCAAAAAACCAGCTCCTGGATTCATTGATTTTTTTTAAAGGGTTTTTTTGTGTTTCTATCTCCTTCAGTTCTGCTCTGATCTTAGTTATTTCTTGCCTTCTGCTAGCTTTTGAATGTGTTTGCTCTTGTTTCTCTAGTTCTTTTAATTGTGATGTTAGGGTGTCAATTTTAGATCTTTCCTGCTTTCTCTTGTGGGCATTTAGTACTATAAATTTCCCTCTATGCACTGCTTTAAATGTGTCCCAGAGATTCTAGTATGTTGTATCTTTGTTCTCATCGGTTTCAAGGAACATCTTTATTTCTGCCTTCATTTCATTATGTACCCAGTAGTCATTCAGGAGCACGTTGTTCAGTTTCCATATAGTTGAGCGATTTTGAGTGAGTTCCTTAATCCTGAGTTCTAATTTGATTGTGCTGTGGTCTGAGAGACAGTTTGTTGTGATTTCTATTCTTTTACATTTGCTGAGGATTGCTTTACTTCCAACTAGGTGGTCAATTTTGGAAAGTGAGATGTGGTGCTGAGAAGAATGTATATTCTGTTGATTTGGGGTGGAGAGTTCTGTAGATGTCTATTAGGTCCGCTTGGGGCAGACCTGAGTTCAATTCCTGGATATCGTTGTTAACTTTCTGTCTCATGGATCTGTCTAATGTTGACAGTGGGGTGTTAAAGTATCTCATTATTACTGTGTGGGCATCTAAGTCTGTTTGTAAGTCTCTAAGCACTTGCTTTATGAATCTGGGTGCTCCTGTATTGGGTGCATATATATTTAGGATAGTTAGCTCTTCTTGTTGAGTTGATCCCTTTACCATTATGTCATGGCCTTCTTTGTCTCTTTTGATCTTTGTAGGTTTAAAGTCTGTTTTTATCAGAAACTAGGATTGTAACCCCTGCCTTTTTTTTGTTTTCCATTTGCTTGGTAGATCTTCCTCCATCCTTTTATTTTGAGCCTGTGTGTGTCTCTGCACGTGAGATGGGTCTTGACTCTTTATCCAGTTCGCCAGTCTAAAACAACCAATTCTTTGGAATTTTTCTACATAGACAATCATGTCATGTGTGAACAAAAACAGTTTTATTTCTTCCTTCCCAATCTGTATACCTTTTGTTTCCTTTCCTTGTCTTATCACATTAGATGGGATTTCCAGTATGATTATGAAAAGGAGTGGCGAGAGGGGGCATCCTTGCCTTTTTTCTGAGCTTAGAAGGGAATGTTTCAAGTCTTACACCATTAAGTATGATGTCAACTGTAGTGTTTTTATAGATGCCCTTTTCCATTTGAGTGAGTTCCCATCTATTCCTAGTTTGCTGAGAGTTTTTTTTTTTTAAATTCATGAATCAGTGTTGGATTTTGTTAAGTGCTTTTTCTGCATATATGGATATTATTGTGTGTATTTTCCCTTTAGGCCTGTTGATGTTCTGGAGTACATTAATTGGTTTTTGAATATTGAACCACCCTTGCATACTTGTCATATATCTCACTTGATAATAGTGTATAGTTTTTTTGTATGTGGTTGGTGGATAAAATTGATAATATTTTGCTGAGGATTTTTCAATCTGTGTTTATGGTAGATATTGGTCTGTAGTTTTCTTTTCTACTAAGTCTTTGGTTTTGGTTTTAGGGTAATTCTGACCTCATGGTATTTGCCTTGGCTTCTAATTTCTGGAGAGATTGTAGAGAACTGATATAGTTTGTTCCTTAAATGTTTGGTAGAATTCAGCGGTAAACCCATCTGGGTGTGGTGCTTTCTGTTTTGAGGGTTATTATTGTTTCAATTTCTTTAATAAATAATAGTCCTTTTCACAATGTCTATTTCTTTCGTGAGTTTTGTCACATTGTATCTTTTTGAGATCTGAGTCTCGCTTCTGTCACCCAGGCTGGGAGTGCAGTGGCCGGATCTCAGCTCACTGCAAGCCCGGCCCCGGGTTCACGCCATTCTTCTGGCCTCAGCCTCCCGAGGCTGGGACTACAGGCCGGCCACCTCACCGGCTAGTTTTTTCTATTTCTTAATAGAGACGGGGTTTCACCGTGTTAGCCAGGATGGTCTCGATCTCCTGACCTCATGATCCGCCCGTCTCGGCCTCCCAAAGTGCTGGGATTACAGGCTTGAGCCACCGCGCCCGGCCATACACATTGTATCTTTCAAGGAATTGGTCCATTTCAAGGAATTGGTCCATTTCATCTAGCTTACCAAATTTGTGGGGATAAAATTGTTAATAATATTCCTTTTTTATCCTTTTAATGTCCATGGGATCTGTAGTAATGTCCTTTCTTTTATTTCTGATAATAATTTGTGTCCCCGCTCTTTTTTTCTTAATTACCCTGGCAAGAAGTTTATTGAATTCATTCATCTTTTCAAAAAACCAGCCTTTGGTTTCATTTATTTTTCCCTATTGATTTTCTGTTTTCAGTTTCACTGATTTCTGCTTTAATTGTATTATTTCTTTTCTCCTATTTACTTCAGGTTTAATTTGCTCTTCTTTTTCTAATTTCCTAGGATGGAAACTTAGATGATTGATTTCGGATCTTTCTTTTTTTCTAATGTGTGCATTCAAGCTATAAATTTCTCTCTAAGCACTACTTTTGCTGCATCCCACAAATTGTGACAAGTTGTATTTTAATTTTCACTTAGTTCAACATATATTTTTAATTCCTCTTGGGATTTCTTCTTCAATAATCCATGTGTTATTTAAAGGTATGTAGTTTAATCTCTACATATGTGGAGGAATTCCAGCTATCCTTCTGTTAATTGTTTTCTAGTTTAATTACACTATAGTCTGAGAGCTGACATTGCATGATTTCTATTCTTTTAAATTTGCTAAGATATGTCTTATGTCCCAGAATGTAATCTGTCTTGGTGAATATTCCATGTGAGCTTGAGAAAAATGTGCAATGTCTATTGTTGGATGAAGTAGTTTATATATATCAGTAATATCCAGTTAATTGATGGTACTATCGAAGCTGTTGAGTTCAGCCATTTCCTTACTGATTGTCTTCAAATAACACTATACCCCTTCATGGGTACAACCTCTTTGTATTGCAACATCTTTCCTACAATGGCAAAGTGATTTGGTTATCCTGAAAACCTGAGGGACCATAGAAATAATGTTATCATTGCAAGTTGCCTTTTGAATCTCCTAGGAAAATAACTGTATGTCAAACCTTAGTTCAGCATTTACTGAACACCTTTGGCATGTAAGGGGTGTGTGTGCTAGCTTTACCTTTTGTAAATTAGCGACATAATTACTTCTCAAGATGTCATTGGGAATAATGAAATGAGAATCAAAGTGCCACAGGGTTGGGGTAATCATAGCTCTTAAAAATGGTCAAAGCCAGGCACGGTGGCTCACGCCTGTAATCCCAACACTTTGGGAGGCCAAGGTAGGTAGATCATGAGGTCAGGAGATCGAGACCATCCTGGCTAACACGGTGAAACCCTGTCTCTACTAAAAATACAAAAAATTAGCTGGGCGTGGTGGTGGACGACTGTAGTCCCAGCTACTGAGGAGGCTGAGGCAGGAGAATGGCGTGAACCCGTGAGATGGAGCTTGCAGTGAGCCGAGATTGCGCCACTGCACTCCAGCCTGGGTGACAGCGAGACTCCGTCTCAAAAAAAAAAAAAAAAAGTTCAATAATTGCTTTGCTTTCTCCATTATTGTGTGGTAATAATTGGTATAGTTATTTTCAACCTCATTCAAATACCGATGATGAATTTTTGATAGCACTTGTTATCTTCTTGACAGGCTTGGCAATTAAATACACTAGAATTAAAATAACAATTTCACAATTTGAACTTTTAGGTACATTTTTTCAGTGCCTCAGAATTCGTAACCTATGATGTCTTTGGGAGAATGTGTTATATTTTAATCTTTGAATTTGAGTAAGTTGTCTGTGGTCTATTTCTTCTCTTCTTTCAAAACTGTGTCTGAGATGTGTGTTGTTTTCTGGAGTCCTAGCTAACCAAACACCTCCTTTTTCAGTGACAAAGCCTTGTTATTGAAAGCACTTTATGTTCAGTGAATCTCATCCAATCTGTCTCCAGTGTGCTTGTTCTTTGTGGTTTGGTTTCTAATATTATGCATTCCAATTTTGTAAAAAAAAATCTATATGAGTAACTTGCCACAGTAATCCTCTCTGACATGTTTGCTTCAGGGAAAAAGCAGGAAAAGTCAGAAGCATAAGCCTAGTTTTAAAATTTGCTGTCACTGCAAAAAAGTGAATAGAATATATTCCAAGTTTCTTTTTCTGTATTAGTATTACCTATGGGACCAGAATAATTATTTTGGCAAGGATATATTTAATTTCCTATGTAATTTTGTCCTGCTTCAGTATCTTAGTCATTTTTCCTTTGATTTGTCAAAAAAATTATAGAAATAAAAAACAAAATTTAATTATTTAGGTTTATAAACTGTCTAAAAATGCAAATATTTTTGTTGCATTATATATGACTATAGTATAAAATAAGTACATGTGTTCTTTGAATTTTAAACTTCCTTTAACTTATAATGCAAATAGTAGATATTAACATGTACTTTTGTATATATTTCATTCTCTAAACTATGAATGTTAACATGGTTTATATACTTGACCTTTGCAAAGTTTTGAATAGTCCACTCCTACTGCTGTTGTCCTAGCATTATTTCCTTCCTAATATGGTAGTCATTTTTTTTTAACTTTTCTCCCCAGTCATTTCTTGCCTGTCCTTAACCCAAGTCTGCCCACCTACAGATATTGAAAGCTTCCAACCTTCAGGAACCACCCTTCACATTACTCCTAGAAAGCCCCATCTAACCCTACAGATCAAACTGTTCACTTTCAAAGTTTGTTTGTACCTAACCTTTCTTCTATTTTTTTCTGTTTGCATTTCTCATTTGCATTTCAGTTCTTCACCTTTTAACTGAGGCTAGTTCTCTGCCAGAATCTCAGCCCCATTTAACCAGGGGTCAGAGCATCCATATTGTCTTTGTCTACTTGGTTTCTGGTTGGTTCCCACTACCAGGAATGAGGATGCTGAATATCCCTAGAATCCTTGCCATTGGAGTGGGTAGACTCTAGTCTACTTAGACTGGGACTGTCAAGAGGAAAAGGATGTTTGAGTCCTCAGCAGACTGGGAGGGGGCCTGGAGCAAATCCTATGTTAAAATGGGATTTTGTTTTTTCCTCTGGGACCCAAACCCACTCTTGACAGTTCTGTTCTTCACAGGAGAGTATAGTGATTGTTCATTATTCAGAAGATTGCCCAGATTATTTTTTCCTCTCATCTGTTGAGCAATTCCTGGCCATATAGATTATCTTCCTTAGTAATAATACGAATGGTAACAATAATAATAACCATTCTGTGGTGCACCAGATATTTTATTTTTATTATTTTTTTACCCTGTAAGATATATGGCTTTTATCTCCACTTTCTAGTAAGTACATTGCAGTTCAAAGAGTTTAAGTGCCCAAGCTCACTTTGGAGGTATATAGTAGAACTGAAATAATCAAATCAGGTTTCTCTGACATTAAAGCATGGAGCTTTTTTTTAGGAGACCCATTTCATGAAGCATAGTTTTGGGCTGTCTCTTCTCATTCTCAGTTTCACACAGTAAGACTTTGTGTTTATGAAGATAAAATATATATTGAGGATTTACTGTGCATGCATTTCATGCATCTAGCATTACGATCTAACATGGATTAGTGCTTAATGAATATTAACTAAAGGAATGAGTGGAGACTCTGTAAATTTGTTAGAAAGGGTAATCTCCTTGTGCTTAACACAGTGGCAGGCATATGGTAGGTGCTAAAAAATATTTGTTGAATTGATGAGATCAGCTACTCAAATATTGTTGAATTAACGATATTATCCACTATACCTTTCCATTAAAAGAGATGGCAGTGAATTTAAGTAGTTGAGCCATTGATCCAGTTGCCTGGTAAAGGAAAAGATCAGTTTAAATGGATGCTTTTTCCTTTGGATGCCTGAAAGTGTACTTGGTATCATACTTCCAAAAGAAGGCTGTCACTTACTTGCTTCATCTTACTTGACCTTTCACTGATTCACCCCCAAAACTTCTTCCTTGACTTTTGCCTCTTCCCTGGATAATGCCATTAATTCCCACAACTTCAACCTCATTCTTCACACTGAAAATTCTCACATCTGTACCCAGTCAAAATTTTTCCCTGAAGATCCAGAGGCATATACTTGACTGCCTACCTTAAACTGTCCAAAAACAGAACTTCTCCCCCTGCCTAACACCCCACCTATATGTCTGCTTTTTCTCCTTTTTTTTCTCATTTTGTTAAATAGGAAGGAGGCCCTGTATTCAGGATAAAGACTTCTGGATCCTGGGTATAAACAGGAATGTGACCACATGGGGTTCCCTTTGCCACTCCTTTGGAGAAATCACAGTCCTGGTGCTAGAGTTAAGGCCCCTATATTAAGGAGCCACGGTAGTTCATATATCACCCCTTCCCAAAAAGTTTCTGCTTTTGAGACTTGAGCCTTGCTCTGTCGCCTGTGGCTGGAGTGCAGGGCCGGATCTCAGCTCACTGCAAGCTCCGGGCCCCGGTTCCCCGCCATTCTCTGCCTCAGCCTCCCCGGTGCTGGGACTTTTCAACCCCGCCACCTCCCCCTGGCGGTTGAGACGAGCCCGCCTGTCACCTGAGGGCTGGAGGCAGGGTCGGATTCAGCTCACTGCAGCCAGCCCCGGATTCACGCCAAGCCACTTCAGCCTCCCGGCTGGGACTACAGCCCGGCCACCTCAAGCAGACATTTTTAGAGACGGGTTTCACTGGTTAGCTGGTAGGATGGTCTCATCTCCTGATCTCTCGCAGCTTCCTCGCCTCGCCTCCTCCCAAAGTGCTGGGATTACAGGCTTGAGTTTCAATCACCGCCAGTTTCTGCTTTATTTTCTGTTAACCATCTACTCCTCCTTGCTGATACAAGCAGGGATGGTAAGAAACTGAGCCCTCTTTCTCATTATCTCCTTTTCTCAAGCATATGTGAGAGAATGCAATCTGATTATCATTTATAGGCTCTCATCCCAAACTTATTTTAAATGCAAATCTTGAGATTAAAACCATTTTGTCTTTTATCTAACATTGGATTGACTGCAATAATCATGTGATTTTGTAGATCACTTTGAGAATTTATACTGCACTGTAGGTTTAGATATCCCGATGTCTATCTGTAGCCCATAATTAGTGAAGACAATAATATTCTCTTGAATTTTTATTGTGGTTTCATGTCCACAGAACTCTCTCAGGGCTTGTGTGGATTTTTTCCCATTCTCCATTTCTTTCTTAGCTGGATAATAGGCCACAAATTGTTTTATGAATTCCTTTTCCTGTTACTTCCATCTTCACAAAGGTAGAGTTGACTCTCACCTCCCTCTCTGGGCCTATCCATGGTTTAATCCTTCTTGTGCTGTAGTTACTGGACTTCAACTGACGGTATTAATGTTTTTTCTTGTTACATTGCTGCAATGGCATGTGGTTTTTGCTTCTCTTTTTTTCCATCATCACACACTTGGCAGGACCAGTTTGTCTAAAACAGTATGTGAATTGTCTCCAAACAGCCTTATTTAAGTCAGATGTTGTCTCTGTAAAACATTGGCAAAGAAATCTTAAGCATTCCCTTCCTACATATAGTCATATTAAATAGAACTTTATGAGGCATTGCATTCTTTTTATTCTAAAAATGTTTAGTATAGCCCCATATGTAGTATTGATGGAAACTATGAATTCTATTAAGATGGCCAAAAGTTAATGAACTTCTGCCATGGACCCTGGTGGACTGAGCAAAGGAGGACGAATGCAGGAATAAAGACAAAGACAAAAGAGTGTGTTTGGAAGAAGGGGTCGGGGGCTCCTTGCTTCTAGTGAATGAGAGCCTTGAGCTTCTAGAGCCCTTCACATTTATTGAGTAAAAGAAATAGGGAGAAGGGGGTGGTTGTCGGTCAGCTGCTTGATTTAGTGCAGGCCTGCATGACTGCTTTCTCTAGATGTTCCAGTAGATAACCTCAAGGAGCATGGCACCAGGAAGTGACTGCCTTCAGCATACCTTCTGGCGGCAGGTGCAGATGTGAGTTTGCCCACATCCTGCATTCATGATAAACAGTTTGCTGTTTGATCATATTGCCTCTAGTGGAATGCTGAGTTGGTCACGACCCTCAGGCTTTTGGTTCCCAACAAATTTCTCACCTCCTTTTTGGTGTAGGTAAATCTTAGTTGCTAATAATAATCTGTTATCTGTCCATATCTGCATTTAAAGAAATGTGATTAAAACTCATTTTGTTGGAGGTTCTCCAGCCAGCCAGGGTTAAAGCAGAGTATCTCAGAGAGCTCTGACTTGATCTTATTTTACAGCTTAGGTTCTAGCACTTTCTTGGGTAGATGTTTCTCATTGTAGTGCCTCTGTTGTTTTAGAACCATTGCCTTTGATTTGACCAGAAACAACAGCATTATTTTCAGGGAGTATTACCAGACCTTAAGGGTATCCTTCTGTGGGACCAAGAATGTGTGGTTAGGTAGTACAAGTGCTTCCTTCACTGTGCGTAGCAATATCCTCCCACAAATAGGTACCCTGCTTCAGGGGTGCCTGTATTTTGAGTGATTAATTGCATTAGCCTTTATGGTAGGTGACAGGATATTCCGTTCAAAACTTTATGCTTATCCTACTCCACTACCACTTTCTTTTAACTAATTCAAGTCTCAGCCGAGACTTCAAAAATTTTGAAATTAAATGTTATTCTAGTACTTCTGGTTCACAGAAAATCAAATAAGTTCAACATATTACAGAACAGCCTTGCTGTGCAACACTCTGACAACTTTGCACAACTTAGTATAGGATATGGGGGCAATGCTTGACTGTAGTCTGACCCAAGTCTTGGTGAAATGCCCTGCAATTCTGGCTAGAGCAAGGAAGATAAGAAGCCTGGTGAGGAGCTGCCATGAGACAGTTTCTCATCCCTATCATGTAGGAAACTGCCAAAATACCATTTCTCACCCATTTTCTAGTTTCAGTTGAATGCAGAACTTTTCACCTTATACCCTGTGTGGGATAAGCCTATGAATTTTCTTGGGTTTAGTTTAGAGATGGCTCTTCAACAGCACCATGATCCATTGCTTGGACCACTTGTCATCTGTATCTTCTAGTTTGGTGTCATGATGTGAGACTAGGGACTTGGGAAACTGATACCATGCTGATTTAGCTTTTGATGTCTATGTAAGTAATCAGTTGTCTGAATTCATCTGGGCCCAATTTCCTTTACCAGCCAAATCAATGGAAGTGTGGCAAGCCAACCTAACAGCTGTATTAGTAATACTTGTGGACCTGTTAGCCACCACATTGCTGCTTTGGTAATGTTTAACTGTGTAACAAAGTGGGACTCTTACTGACCAAACACCCAGCTAGTATATGTACTATGGGATATTCCTTGAGCCTTGTACTTGTCACTGGGCATAATGGAGCCCCCAGTTTGGCAAGTGGACAGAGGCCAGGGCTGTATATCAGAATTACTCTGAATTGCTTTTCTCACATTGTCAGCCCAAGGAAGATACCAAGACCCGCTAGTTGAAAAGTCATATTTACACAACTAGAAGGGCCATACCAATTCTGAAGCTGCCCTCACACACACATCTACCTGAGTGTGGTAAGAAAGGAAGCATGATAACAGTGTTTGGGCCTACTCAGAATGGTGCACTTTCACTATGTGGTTGCCTCCTGCTCATCAATCCTGTGGTCTCCTCAGTCTATGGTGTTTTGTGTTTCAAAGAAACCACATGTTTGACCATATAAGCATCTGTAAAACATTTCTAGTTTGGCATAATATCTGGAAAAAATAGAAGGCAACATGGAGAATAATCTCTAAAGTATACATTTTTGTAAAAAAATATGCAATACTTGTTGATTTTGCATTATATTCTTTTTTAATATAGGCATTTAAGGCATTTTTGCCTTCAAAGCACTATTTTAACTGTGTTTGTAGATTTTGATATGTATTTTTATTACTGTTTAGTTCAATATTTTGTCTATTTTCTCTTGTAATTTATTCTTTAATTCAGTGATTAATTTACAATTGTGTTTTTACTGTCGAAATATATAGGGTTTTCCTGGTTTTCATGTAGGTAAATTTGAGAGGAAAATGTTAACATAGCAGATCTGTGTTAACATTCAGTAGATCTCCTTCGTATCTCCAAGGGAACTTGGAATAATTATTGACTCTTGATCAGCCACTGGGAATGTGGCCCTTTGGATGTCTTTTACATAAATGGTGGATTTTTTTTTTTTCTTTTACACCTGGAGCAATGGACCATGTAGGTACCTGCTTGTCAAAATTGCTTTGTACAAACATCAAGATTGATAAGGTATACCTGGTTTCTAAGTCTTGGTTATTGTGGCTGGTCCTATAGCTGGATATGCCTATATGACCAGCCCTGTATAAAAGCTATGAATGCTGAGACTTAAATGCTCTTGTGCTCTTCTTCAGAGATATTCTGTATATGTTCCTATATTGCACTACTAGAGAGAAAGCACATATAAAAAGCCTGTGTCTGACCTCTCTGGGTTCTACCCAATGCATATATTTTTCCTGCTGCTTTTACTCTGCTCCTTTTGCTGTAATACATATTTTAGCCTTGATTATAACCTAATATCGACTCCTTCTGATGAACCTCGAACTTGAGGGTGGTCCTGGGTTCCCCAAAACTGTATTCTAATTTAATTCTGTTGTGGTCAGAGAATATACTCCATATGATTCCTTTTTTTTTTTAATGTTGAGACTTGTTTCATGACCTAGAATATGATCTTTTCTGGTAAGTACATCACATGCCCTGAAAAGAATGTGTATTTTGGCATTACAGGATGTATTATTCTATAAATGCCAATTATATAAAAGTAGCTAATAGAGTTCAGATCTTCTGTGTCTTGCTGATTTTGTTTTTCTAGTTCAGTTAATTGCTGAGACAAGATTGTTAAAATCTCTAATTAGGATTGTGGAATTACAGATTTCTGCATTCAATTCTGACAGTTCTTGTTTCATGTATTTTAAAATTCTGTTGTGGGATTCATATGCATTTGGTATGATCTTTTCTATTGAATTGACCCTTTTATCATTATGAATTGTTCCTCTTGATCTCTTATAATACATTTGGTTTTTGTATTTGTCTTCTGATAGCCATTCTAGCTTTTTGCTTAACTCTTTGCAAGGTGTATCTTTTCCATCCAAGTACTGTTGACACATCTGCATACTTGCATTTAAAATGAATGTCTTGTAAACGGTATATAGTTGCTTTGGTTTTTTTATTTTTACCTTCTGACAATATCTGCCGTTTTAATTGAAATCTAGTTCAGTAATTTTTAATATAACTGCCAATACAGTTAGGTTTAGACCTAAGATCTGTTTTATTTTTTTATTTTCTACATGCCTCTTCTGTTTTTCTTCCTCTTTTCCAGCTTTTTTTTTTTAATCTGAAAATGGTTTCAAAATTCTATTTTATTTTTCCTATTGATACTCTAGCTATTCTTTTTTTTTTTTTTTTTTTTTTTTGCACTAATTTTTTGATAGTGGCTGCCCTAGGGATTATAAGATACAGCCATAACTTTCATAGTCCACTTACTTAGTTAATAATGTGCTACTTCAAGTAAAATATGGAAATCTTACAAATTTCCAGGCCCACACCCCTATTTTGATTGTAGTTATTACATGTAAAACAAACTCCCCTCTACTCACACAGCCCACAAGGCACTATTATCATTTTACTTTTAAGCAGTTATTGGTTTATACAGAGGAAAAAAAGGATAAAATAGTATTTTACATTTTCTCTACCATTTACCCTTTCTGATTCTCTTCATTCGTTTTTGAGTATCCCAATTCCATCTAGTATAATTTCTCTTCTATCTAAATAACTTCTAGCATTTCTTATAGTGCAGGTTGGCCAATGACAAATGCTTTTAGTTTTATGTGAAAATATCTTTATTTCACTTTCACACTTCAGTGATATTTTTGCTGAATATGAACTTCTGGGTTAACATTTCGTTTTTTTCACGCTTTAAAGATGTTTTAACAGTTTTTCGGTCCTCTTTTTTATTTTTATTTTATTTTATTATTTTATTTTTTTTGAGACGGAGTCTCGCTCTGTCACCCAGGCTGGAGTGCAGTGGCCGGATCTCAGCTCACTGCAAGCTCCGCCTCCCGGGTTTACGCCATTCTCCTGCCTCAGCCTCCCGAGTAGCTGGGACTACAGGCGCCCGCCACCTCGCCCGGCTAAGTTTTTGTATTTTTAGTAGAGACGGGGTTTCACTGTGTTAGCCAGGATGGTCTCGATCTCCTGACCTCGTGATCCGCCCGTCTCGGCCTCCCAAAGTGCTGGGATTACAGGCTTGAGCCACCGCGCCCGGCCGGTCCTCTTTTTTAATTTAAAATTTAATTGATGAAAATTACATAGATTTGTTTAAGATGATGTTTTAAAATATGTATATATTGTAAGATGGCTAAATTGAGCTCATTAACATATGCATTACCTTACATATCATTTTTGTGGTAACATCACTTAAAATCTACTTTTTCAGCAATTTTCAAGTATACAATACATTGTTATTAACTATAGTCACCATGTTGTACAGTATACCTCTTGAATTTATTCCTCCTAACTGAAATTTTGTATCATGTGACCAACATCTCTTTGATCTTCCCCCACCCAGTTCCTGATAGCCACCTGATATGGTTTGGCTGTGTCCCCACCTAAATCTCATCTTGAATTGTAGCTCCCATAATCCCCACGTGTCATGGGAAGGGACCTGGTGGGTGGCAATTGAATCATGAGGGTGGGTCTTTCCCGTGCTGTTCTCCTGA
The DNA here is from genome assembly GCF_008728515.1 of Papio anubis. NCBI lineage: Eukaryota > Metazoa > Chordata > Mammalia > Primates > Cercopithecidae > Papio > Papio anubis. The sequence goes on along the minus strand of NC_044996.1, from coordinate 108,030,969 downwards.
TAGTGAATAAGTCTCATGAGATCTGATGGTTTCATGAAGGGCAGTTTCTCTGCACACCCTCTGTTGCCTGCCATCATGTAAGACGTCCCCTTTGCTCCTACTTTGCCTTCTGCCATGATTGTGAGGCCTCCCAACCATGTGGAACTGTGAGTCCATTAAACCTCTTTTTTTTTTTTCCCCAATAAATTACCCAGTCTCAGGTATGTTTTTATTAGCAGCATAAGAACAAACTAATACACCACCACTTACTCTCTGCTTCTATTAGTTCAACTTTTTTAAGTTTCATATAAGTGAGATTATATGATACATAACTTTCTGTGCTTGGCTTATTTCACTTAATGCCCTTCAGGTTTATCCATGTCATTGCAAATGACAGGAAATCCTTTCATTTTAAAGGCTGAACAGTATTCCATTGTGAGCATATACCACATTTTCTTTATCCATGTATCTGTTGAAGGATACTTAGGTTGATTCCGTATCTTGGCTATTGTGAACACTGCTGCAATGAACATGTAAGTTAGGATATCTCTTTGACATACTGATTTATCTTTTTTTGCATATATAACCCATAGTGGAATTGATGGCAGCAGTGGCCCACTTAGAGCAGTCGCTGCCGTGACACTGGCTGCAGTAGGGGAGGTAGGGCCAAGGCTGCTCACTCCATGGAGCCAGCAGGGGCTGGGACTAGGCAGAGGCCCTGCCCTCCTGGGCACAGCTGTAGCCACCCAAGTCATGGCTGTGGACCCTGGCCTTCCTTTGCCCTTGGGGGCTGGGAGCAGGCCGGAGCCCTACGCTCCTGGGTGCAGCTGCAGCTGCCCAAGTTGTGGCTGCAGACCCAGGCCTCCCTGTGCTCCTTGGGGCCAGGAGCAGACCGGAGCCCCATCCTCCCAGGCGCAGCTGTAGCTGCCCAGCCATGGCTGTGGACCCAGTAATCTCTGTACTCTTGGTGGTCTGGGAAGGCCCCCCGTGCCCCTGCAGGCTCAGAAGTACCTGCTCCTGCTGCCTGGCCTTTCCCCACTCCTGGTGCCCGCTCTGATCTCAGAGCAAAGTTGAGGCTGAGCCCAGGCACTGTTGCAACTGACCAGGTGGGTGCCAACAAGCATGGGAGGGAGGTCAAGGTGGAGCTGAGGGCAGTTTGGTGCTGGCGTGCAGGCACCCCTCAGCACAAACAGCCTGGATGCCATGAACAGCAGCGGGAGGCAGACAGGCTCCTGAGTAGAAAGGGATAGGTTACCAGTGAAGCCCCACCTTCAAGCCAGGGAAGTCCTGAAGCCTGGGAGCCAGGCTGCCAGTCACACAGACTGGAGTGGGAACTTATGGTGCTTTTCCCAGCCCACCCATAGCCACTCATGGACCAGTCAGCATGCACTTCATCCCCTCTGAGGCACATAAAAATCCCAGATTCAGCCAGACTCAAGGAAAGGATGAGATGTCCAGCTGCGGAAAGGAGCTACCCACTCCAGGGTGTCCTCTCTGCTGAGAGCTGAACACTCATCAAGACACCCTGCCTGTGGAGAGGAGCTACCCAATGTGGGTCTCCTCTGAGCTGTTCTGTCGCTCAATAAAGCTCCTTTTTGCCTTGCTCACCCTCCACTTGTCTATGTACCTCATTCTTCCTGGATGAAGGACAAGAACTTGGAACCCATCAATGGCAGGGCAAAAAGAGCTGAAACACACCCCTTGCTCACCACATTGTAGGCAACAAGAAGGAAAAAAGAGAGAAGGAGAGAAGAGCTGCTTCCCTTCGGAGAGCCCAGACCTAGGAGTTCCCTGAGCCAGGGCTGTGACACCCTGTTTGGGGTGCTGTGGTTCCTGGCTTTCCAAGCTTCTGGATACCACTGTGTTCCCTGGTGTCAGCCGTGGAAGCTGATTGCAGTACGCCTGGTCCAGCCACAGCCTTGCAGGGAGCCAGCGCCCATGCCAGCATCTGGAGCTTCCTGCCCCGCTGCAGTCAGCATGTCTGGCTGTGCACAGAGGCTGGACCCTATACTTGCTGACACACCCCTCACCACTCTACGCCTGGCTTGCCCTTGGCAGGCATGGGAGCCAGGCTGGTAGTGTGAGCCGAGTGTAGCCTGCCAGGCTGAGTGGGTGGAATGACCTCAGCAGGCCCAAGCAAAACTCAGGCAAAGACTGGCCACAGAGGTTTCTGGCTGGTGAAGCAACACCACAAGAATCCTGTGACAGAACTGCTGGATCATATGGTAGTACTTTTTAAATTTTTTGAGGAACCTCCATTCTGTTTTCCAAAATGGCTATACTAATTTACATTTCCACCAATGGTGTTGAAGGTTTTCCTTTTTCTTCATATCTTTACCAACACTTGTTGTCTTTTACCATTTTGATAAGTGCTGTTCTAATAAGTGTGGGGTATATGTAGTTGTGGTTTCAACTTGCATTTCCCTTAGTGATGCTGAGCATTTTTTTTTTTATATACTTGTAGACCGTTTGTATGTCTTTGAGAAATGTCTATCAGGTACTTTACCCATTTTAAATTTAAGTTATTTATTTTTGAGATGGAGTCTCGTTCTGTTGCCCAGGCTGGAGTGTGGTGGCACAATCTCAGCTCTCTGCAACCTTTGCCTCCCAGGTTCAAGTGATTCTCCTACTTCAGCCTCCCAAGTAGTTGGGATTACAAGGTGCCCACCACCACGCCCAGCTAATTTTTTTGTATTTTTAGTAGAGACAGGGTTTCACCATGTTAACCAGGCTGGTCTTGAACTCCTGACCTCAAGTGATCCACCTGCCTTGGCCTCCCAAAGTGCTGGGATTACAGGCATGAGCCACTGTGCCCGGCTAACGTTACCCATTTTTAAATTGGACTATTTGTTTTCTTGCTATTGAGTTCTTTGAGTTCCTTATATATTCTGGCTATTAACTCCTTATCAGATGTATAGTTTGCAAATATTTTCTCCCATCCCATGGGTTATCTCTTCATTCTGTTTATTGTTCCCTTGGCTGTCCAGAAGCTTTTTAGTTTGATGAAATCTAATTTGTCTATTTTTGTGCCTTTGTTGCCTGTTCTTTTGGTATCATATTCAAAAAACGATTGCCCAGACCAATGTCGTGTACCTTTTCCCTTATGTTTTCTACTAGTAGATTTATAGTTTCAGGTCTTACCTTTAGGTCTTTAATCCATTTTCAGTTGATTATTGTATATAGTGTGAGATAATGGTCCAATTTTACTCTTTTGCATGTGGATATCCAGTTTTCCTACCACCATTTATTGAAGAGACCCTCCTTTTCCCATTATGTGTTCTTGGCCCCTTTTTGAAAAATCAGTTGACCATTAAATGTATGGGTCTGTGTCTAGGCTCTCTGTCCTGTTCTATTTGTCTATGTGTCTGTTTTTATGCCAGTACAATGGAGTTTTGATTACTTTAGCATTGTAGGATATTTTGAAGTCGAATACTGTGATGTGTCAAGCTTTTTTCCCCCTCAAGGCTGCTTTGGCTATTGGGGGTCTTTTGTAGTTCAACATGAATTTTTGAATCGTTTTCTCTATTTCTGTGAAAAATGTCATTGAAATTTTGATAGGGATTCCATTGAATCTGTAGATTGCTTTGGGTGGCAAGGACATTTTAACAATATTAATTCTTCCATTCCATGAAAATAGTGTGTCTTTCCATTTATTCATGACTTTTCCAAATTTTTTCAGTGTTTTATAGTTTGCAGTGTACACATCTTTTACATCCTTGGTTACATTTACTCCTAAATGGGGTTTCTTTTTTAGTAGCAACTGTAAATGGGATTGTTTTCCTGATTTATTTTGTAGGTAGTTCATTATCAGTGTATAGCCACACTACTAACTTTTTATGCTGATTTTGTATCCTGTACCTACTTTAACCAAATCCGTTTATTACTTCTAACAGTTTTTTGGTAGAGTCCTGGTTTTCTCTATATGAGACCATTTTATCTGAAAATAGTTTAACTTTTTATTTTCTGATTTCATACCTTTTTTTTTCTCTTGCCTAATTGCTCTGGCTAGGACTTCCAGTTCTATTTTGAATAGAAGTTTTGAGAATGGACATCTTTGTTCCTGATCTTAGAGGAAAAGCTTTCAACTTTTCATCACTAAGCATGCTATTAGCTGTGGGCTTGTCATATATGGCCTTTATTGTGTTAAGATATGTTCTTCTGTACCTAATTTGTTGAGAGTTTATCAGGAAACAATGTTGAATTTTATCAAATGCTTTTCTGTATATATTGAGATGATCATATGGTTTTTGTCTATCGTTCTGTTAATATAGTGTGTCATATTTATAGCTTTCCATATGTTGAATTATCCTTGTGTTCCAGGAATATATTCCATTTGATCTGGTGAGCGATCTTTTAAATATGCTATTGAATTCAGTTTGCTAGTATTTTGTTGAGTATTTTTGCATTTGTGTTCATCAGGGATATTTGTCTGTAATTTTATTTTCTTTAGTGTCCACGATCCATAGTTTCTGATGAGAAGTTAAGCATTAACTGAATTGTTGTTTTGACTGTGATATATCATTTTTCTCTTGCTGCTTTCAAGGCTCTTTGACTTACAGTGGTTTATTATTTACCTCAGAATGGACTTCTCTATTTATTCTGCTTCGAAATCATTTCGTATCTTGTATATATTAATTGCTGTCTTTCATCAAGTTTGGGAAATTTTCATTTATTATTTCTTCAAATTCAGAAATTATTTTGTATTTTAAAATTTTCTTTTTTATTGCCTTTATTTCTCTGCTGAGGCTTCCTATTTCTTTACTGAGGTTTTCATGAATTGATAAATCCGAGGTCTCTGTCATAATTGAGGTTGGTTCTGATGTTCTGCCTCATCAAACTGTGTCTTTTTACCTTTTAGTATGCTTTGTGTTTTTTTTGTCAAAAGCTGGAGTACTGGGTAAAAGGAACCGAGGTGAATAGACCTTTAATGTAAGGTTTTATATTTATTTGGTTAGGGATTAGGCTGTGTTTAGTGTTTTCTGTAGCTGTAAGTGTCAGGAAATAAAATTTCCTCTGCTGTCTTTGTTTTTTTACTTCCCTGTTATATTTGAGTTCCTCTAGCAACTTTTTCTTAAGATTTGAGATATGCAATTCTTTCTGTTGTATCCCCCTGTTATTATACAGGATCCCTATTGATGTAGTAAGGTGTAGGGAGATAAATGTTCTATGGTCCTATGATTGGGTCTCAATCTTTTAGTGAGCCTGTGCCCTAGACTGTGACCTTCGCAAGTGCTTCTCAGTTTTGCTTTGTTTTTCCCATCTTAGGTGAACTAGGAAGGCTAAACGGGAACAGGAATTGGGCATTTCCTTCTTCCAGGTCAGTTAGGGTCTGCTAAATCCCCACTTGGTTATGTTCTAGTAATACAGATGGCCCTCTGTATCCATGAGTTTCACATGCGTGGATTCAACCAACCATAGATGGAAAATATTTGGGAAAAAAAGCAATAAAGAGTATCAAAATAACAATACAATACAAAATAACACAAATAAGAATTGCAGTATAGCAACTATTTACATAGCGTTTATATTGTATGAGGTATTATAAGCAATATAGAGATGATTTAAAGTATATGGGAGGATGTGCATAGGTTATGTGTAAATACGACACCATTGTGTATAAGGGAGTTGAGTATCTCTGGATTTAGGTATCCGTGGATACTCAGGAACCACTATTGTTTCACTTGAGGGCAGGCCTTGGTAAGAAAGAGAATGTTCTTGAGTGCTTCATAAAATGGCTGTTTTTTCACTCTCCCTGCCTGAAGCCCAAGATAATTTTTCTTTGATCTTTACTGTAAGAACCTGATAGGGCTCCTGGAGCTAAAACTCACAGAAGTGGGTATAGGTCTCAGATTGGGCCGCCCTGGAGTTTCTAATTCTCAAACTACAGTTTATGTTTTCTTAGCCTGATACTGGTTCTGGAGTTTTCTCCTAGGCTTCTGCTTCAGAAAGTTGGATTTTCTATATCTGCCTGTCGGTCTCTATAGTTTTGGGGGCAGTGGTTTGCCCTGCAGTTGCAATCTCTAATGGATCTAGGAAGAGTTGTTGATTTTCACTTTGTTTAGCATTTTTCTTGTGAGGATAAGAGTGATAACTTCCAAGCTCCTTACATTCTGAACCAGAAAATGAAAGTCAGTTTTTCATGAATTAGAAACATGTCTATTTGTATTTCATTGATGATAACCAGTTTAAAATCTTATGTTACTTCCAACATCTGGTTCATCATGGAGTTGGACTCGATTGATTTTTTTTTTTTTCCTGTTTATAATGTGTTCTGTTTTCTTGATTCTTTGTATGCTGGGTTCTTTTGAGTTATATCTTAGATATTATGAATGTTAAATTGAGGAGATTCTGGATTATGTCCTTTTCACCTAAAAAGTATTGGTTCCTTTGTTTTAGCATCTAGTTTTGTTGACTGGGCTTGAACAGCTAACTCTGTTTCTTTTGCAGCTGCTCTTATCTTCATTCAGATCTTTTGTTTTTGGGGCTGCTGAAAGTCTGGACTGTATAAGCATGGTTCAGTGTTTAGTCAGAAATGTGAGTAGACAGAGCTTAAGAATCCACTCTTCATCACTTTGTCATCAGTGCTCATGGTTTTCTGGGATTTTGGTTTTGTTTTTTTAGGCCTGAGTGACTTTTTTTTTTTTTTTTTTTACACTTCTGCTGTGCATACTTTGTATCTAGTCCTAGACTAACACCATCTCCTCTCCTGCAAGTGAGTGCACCACCTCCACCAGTGTGTATCTTTTTCTCTTCACTCACCAGTATCTTCAGGGTGGCAGCTTTAGTCTCAGTTTGGAATTGTTCTTTTGCTTTGTATCTGTTACACAGGAACATGGTTCAAGGTTCAGTGTGCGTGAACAGAGTTTAGGAATTCCCTCCCTGGATCTCTTCCTTCTAGTATTCCCCGTTCTCATCAGCATTTTCCAACTTTTCTGATTTCCTAAGACAAAAACCAAAATGAGAGGATTTTTTTTTTCTATGTGTACCCCCTTCTCCACTAGCTGTTGTTCACCACAAGGGCTGCACTTAGCCCAGATTTAAGTCTCCATTCCTCATAGCAATTGTGGGTTCCTCATCTGAATCTGTGTGTTTCTGTTCACTGTCCTGTAGCTTAAGTTCATTTCTGTTTGTATTATATCCATGTTTTATAGTTATTTGCTCTCTCTCTATATATAGATATATAGAGATATATTCTATTATACATATAGAATATATATAATAGAATATATCTCTATATCTCTATATAGATATATATAGATATATTCTATTATATATATTCTATATGTATAATAGAATATATCTCTATATCTCTATATAGATATATAGATATGTTTTCTATATAGATATATTCTATTATATATAGATGTGTTCTATTTTATATATTTATATATTTTATAGCAGACCACATTACTATCCTTTGTCTTATTCTGATATCTCATATCTCTTTATTATCCTTTGTCTTATTCTCATATCTCTGAGATATATATGTGTGTGTGTGTGTGTGTGTGTGTGTGTGTGTGTATACACATACATACATACTGAGGGGGGAGAGGATCTTATACATTCTGAGCTCATCATACCCAGAAATGGAAAGTTTTCAGGAATATTTCCTTGAGGGCAAAAAATATCCTCTGCTTTACTGAAAAATCTCTTAGAAACCAGGACCATGTGTTCCTTCAGTAACTTTTGGTAAGGTAGAAGCTTGTGATGTCCCAGTCTCTTGATTTCCATATAACAGGGAGTCGGGGAGGGAGACATTGTGGAGATAATCAGAAACCTTTGGAGGCTATGAGCAGCCTATGTCATCCCACCTCTCTCAGTTATACTGAAATTTGACTAGCTTTTCACAGAGTCTGGAAATTTTTTATTAATGTAGTTAGGACTTTTTTGAGCCAAATGCTCATTTCTACTGTTCTTACTACAATGCCCGTCACAAAGTTAGGTATTCAGTAAATACTAGTTGAATCTATTAATTAGGAATTCACCATAAATTACTCACCACTAATAAATTACCTAAGTGTGAACGTTTTGTTTATCTCAGAAATAAGATGATTAAATAAAAATATTTGCATATTTTTCGTCTTGCATTAATGTTGATACACAGCCAATATATTTCAAGTCATTTTAAATAAAAGATTAATCTGTCCATGATATACTTTGTTAGATAAAGCTATTTAAATGAATTGTTTTTGGATAAATCCTGTAATGGTGTTTTCTACTTCTTCCGTTTAACTCATTTGTTGAAAGACGGTAGGGAATAGTGGACCAGGTAATTAAAGAAAGTTCATTTTGTAGTTTCTGCCTCATATGATAGCCAAAGTAAATGAGATTATTAACATGAGCACTTTAAAGATGTATATCAAAATTAGGAGGCTTGTAGAAATTCTCAAGTAATTAAGAGTGTAGCATAGCAAATAATGAGTTTCTCTAATATTGGGGTTAAGATGTTCAGCAGAGTATGAATTATAAAATCCTCAAAATACAACTTGAAAGACTTTTGACTTTTGGCCCATTATCCTCTTGTTAATGCACATGTAAGAGATTATGTGGGGTCTTTATGTCATTAGGGCAAATTATAAGCTGTACTATAGGTGCTATTCAGTATTGAATACAAATGAGTTCAAAGTAGCTTTGTTGATCTTTCTCTAAAACTAGGTATTTGGCATTGACTTATCAGTGTGTTATTGTAAAAGAGATGTAGTGTGGAACTGTTTCCTGAGATTAATCCAAGTGTTCAGTATCATAATTTAGAAACTCCCTTCAGTTATCTGCCCTACGTTTCCATTTACTCAGTAATGTACGCAGACTGGGAAACCTTAAGAAGGCTTGAGACTTCTGGGTTCATTACAGAGCTGTGGGTAGCCATCTTGCTGTTGTTGACTCTAGTGACCTGTAACTACAGATCAAGCTGTATGCAGCCTTTTTCTCCTTCGGGTAAGTTGGGTTGAAATCCAGTGCTCCAAGCTGCTCTGAGGCTTTAATTGCATGAGTGAGCACTGAAAATGTGAAAAACAATTTTAGACCAGAATAGCAAGGTGAGTAAGGCCAAAGAATGTATTTTATGGATATTCATGAATATCACCCACAGAATTCAATATTTTTTCCAGACGATTCTGAAAGATTATAATTTAATGGATGTTTGTTTTATTCTTCTGAGGACCCAGTTGAAATCCTGTTGATTCTGTAGCAGACCACATTACTATCCTTTGTCTTACTCTCATATCTCTGAGGTAGACGAATGCTTCAGAGGTAAGGTGTTATATTTTCAAAGGACTTTTCTTATGTTTTATTGTATCTGTGTGATCAGAAGTACAGGGGGAAAGCCTGTTTTAAAATTAGCAGCATGAGGTATTAGAATCCTATAATGCTTATATGAAGTTTGGTGAAATATGGTTAGCCAAAGAGAATTTTCTCCTCAAACTAGTAACTAAATTGATATGTAGGAGCAGCCTTTCCTGAGTGACTTTCCTTGGTAGCTAAAACTGCAGCAAGACATTTCAGTAATAGTTTCCAAGGAAGTGAATGGATAGTGAGGTAATTTTCTTAAGTACTTGGATTCTGATTGTCTCCAGAGGCTTTGAAGCTGTTAGTTACACAATAGACGGATTTGATCTCCTAGGATCTTTGCCAGGTTTGTAATTGCACTGAGATTTTTAATGATCACAAATGACAACATGATGCCCTTCTCTTTATTCTGGGAGTGAGATAATTTGTACGTAAGAAACAAAATTAGGTTTTAGTTTGAAAGGCTTGGAGAATCAGACTTCTTTTAGGCCAGATACAGTGCTATATCTGAGAGATAGTTATACAGCCATTGAGTTGTAATTGCTTGGTTCATTAAAGTATCCTTGAAAATCATTAGTCTGTCGGCAGCACGAGGGCAGGTTTTATGTCATTTTGGTAATCATTGAGTCCTAGCACAATAGTTGACTGTAGTAAGTCCTTATTAATTTTTGTTGGAAGAATGGGAAGTATATTGAATTACAATGTCTTTTTGCAATTTTTTGTTTTTTGTTTTTTTTTTAGCATGGGATTAGAGGTGGCAGTTTTGGACAGGAGGCAAGGTAGAGTGTTCTTTCCCTTTTGCTCCTGGCAGGCAAGTCTTCTTTTTTTAAAGACTCTCAAGTGTCACCATGTTTGTGAAGACTTCTTATCTTTTCTAGGTGCAATTGACCTGACTAGTCTTCCTAAAATGTGTCCTTTACTTACTGCTTTTATAGCATCTGAGATGTGTTTATTGCATTTTTATTTGCTTCTTTCTACCATAGTAGAAAGTTCAATTATTATTCATCTGTCTATTCCTGATATATATATTAGTAGAAAAGTGTTCCACTGCAAGTAACAGCAATAATTATCGGCCAAGGAAGTTAATCTCAGAAAATAGTAAGAAATGTGTATAACATATAGGTAGGTATATTTTTAGTGCTGTTTATAATGAAGAAGTAGAACCATCCTAAACTAAAACCAGTAGAGGACTGATTAAATAAATGATAAATATTTATATAAGGAACTATGAAGTAACAATTAAAATTTATGCATTTTCCAAATTGCCTGCCTTAAGTATACCTCAGTTTTTGAACAGAAAATATTCTTCACCCATATCATACAATAATCTGTATTCAACCCAATGTTGGTTTTGTGTTATAGATCAAGTAGAAAAGGAGCAGTAAAGAGGAAAATGGGAAATTAAAATACTGTTCAAATCTACAATGCAATAAAGATAGTGAAGTAGGCAACTGGTTTGTTTAGACAGTCCAGGGGATTTGGTATCTTATTCATCAGTTATTGAGTGTATTCTCTGTGCCAGCTAAGTGTTGGATGCTATAACAAATGCAGATAGGCCAAGTCATGGCCACATCCCTCAAAGAGCTTGCAATCTGGGGAGAATAATATACACACAGAAAATGGGTGAGCAAACAAAAGTGAGTACTACAGATTTGAATGCCATAGAAATTCAGAGGACAGAGTGATTACATCCTCCTGGGCTGGTGAAGATACATTTCTAAGGAGGAGAAGAATTATACTGTCATTAACGATGGTTTTAGGATTTAAATAAAAATGGAAGGAATATCATATTTAAACGAAGGAGAATGGGTGAACAAAGGCATGGAAATGAGAAAGTAGACAGCATTTGCAGAGAACTAGCTGGACTCAAATTTTAAGATTCTTCTTGTAGTGGAAAAGCAAGGGCCAGAACTCTAAGAGCCTTTCTTAGAACCTCTGATTCATATTTGCAAGTTGCAAAAATGGGCATTTTAATATTAGAAAATCTACTGTAGGACATATGAAATTAAGCTGAGAGCTGAAAATTTTCCATTCTTGGTTCAATACTTTAGTGAGGACAGCATTAGATTAAGAATCAGACCTGGAATGTGGTACTACAGGTTATAGTAAGTAGTAGCTCTGTAACCACACTAAGCCTTGGTTTCCTCATCTGTAAAACAGGTATGATTATTCACCTCTCTGGACTCACTGGGTTTTTAATGAGCAGATCAAGTAAAATGGTATAAATGTTCTTGATGCAGAGCTGGGGGAGCAAGAGAAAAAAATCTTCAGACAGAACTCCCTCCGTACCTCTGTTCCTGTACCTCAACTCTGATGAAAAGATATGTAACTAGGGGAAAGAAGGGATTTATAGAGAGATTTGAATCCACCTGAAAATGGAGTACTAAAGTGGTAATAGTCCAGAAAATGTTCCCTCCACCCAGTACCAGATCCTTTAGTACATTGTTTCCAGACAGTTAGACTCCAGTATAAGGTTTTGGGGATACATTTTAGCTATAACCATATAATAACAAGCATCCTGTTTTCTTGTGGCTGATTGATCCCAGGGCTGCACTGATTCTGTAAACCAACTTGGCAGGATTTCCACAAACTGCTTCTGGAGAGTAGTAATTCTTAGGGACCCAAGGCTACCCTCAAATGAACTATAATACCTTGCCCTTAATTCTTTAGAATGGAAAAATAATCAGAATTATCTTGGCCCATGGGGTTGCTTATCAGCAGTTCTCTCAGGACTGCTATTCTTTTTTGGAGAAGGGCCAGTAGAGTGAGTCAGATCTTTTATGTTTTGTTTATAGAGTGGCCATCAGACGTTGGTCTGAACCACCCAGGTGCAATGAGTTTCCTTTGGCATGGTCATTCCACTAGGTATGCTTTTGATTGTGTCTAAGTTGTTTTAAGAAGCCATTTGAGTGGGCCAATTTCTAAATATGTTATACAAATATAGAGTACATTGCTTCTATGCTATCTTGCCCTTGGCTGACTTACAAGAAAGAAGTTATAAGAAATTATGACATTAAATGTGTTATTGTATATACTATATGGATGTTGAAGACATGGTTCATTACATTTCTTCTTTTGAGGACACTGGATAATTTTTCTGTCTAATCTCAAAATCATAAGTAATAGAATTTCTGGGCAACTGGTTTATTTTTATCTTAGGGATACCATAGCTCATGTAACATTATTTTTTGCTATTGACTACTAGGAGGTTTACCCCTTCCTTTATCAAAATTACAGAACCTTCTATAACTTTTTTTTTTTTTTGGTATACAGACCTGAATCCTGTCTTTGTCTTATCTCTCTTATTATTGATCTTTCCCTTTGTCATGTTTTTCTCAAATGCTTATTTTTAAACTTTTATTTTATCTTCTTTTATTACATGATTTTATGTAAATCATGTTTAATTCTTTCCAGAACAGGCCTACCTAGTGTGAATAAATAAAGTGAATTTGATACAGAAATATTAAGTTTAATTTATTGAATTGGTGTACGTATTTCCTTTTTTGTTTATCATGATTTGGTGATAATCTAGGACAACAATTAAGTGATATCCAGAAATATATAACAACTGAAATTTTATATAAGATAATTTGTGAGGTAAAACAATTGATCATATGCATATAGTAACCCCTGCAATGAACAAACAAAGTATGCACAGATTATATCTTGACCCTTTCTTTTCAAGCTTCCCTTAGTCTTCATACATTTCACCTGGAAGCCTTTTATAGGAGAGGAAACATCCTCCTAAAAATATCTCACATTTGGTTAAGGAACAAAATGGACTTGTCTGTTGTATATTGCCTGGTCGGAATCAGTTATTCCACACTCACCCTTTGTGATCTAACTCTTTCACTGCCATACCATCTCCACTTCACTATAGGAAAGCTTCAATTTTTGTAGTTTATTTCAGTTAAGTATTAAGAGGCAAGCTGGTTAAATTGATTGACATGTGTGAAGAGCTGATAACCCCCCTGTTTAATTTTCCCAGTAGTATACACATGCTTGCCCCAAAGAATAAGATAGCCCTGTCTCCAGATGTCTTGATACAGGTTTTCTTTTTTTTTTTTTTTGTTTTTGTTTTTTTGAGGCGGAGTCTCGCTCTGTCGCCCAGGCTGGAGTGCAGTGGCCGGATCTCAGCTCACTGCAAGCTCTGCCTCCCGGGTTTACGCCATTCTCCTGCCTCAGCCTCCCGAGTAGCTGGGACTACAGGCGCCCACCACCTCGCCCGGCTAGTTTTTTTGTCTTTTTAGTAGAGACGGGGTTTCACCGTGTTAGCCAGGATGGTCTTGATCTCCTGACCTCGTGATCCGCCCGTCTCGGCCTCCCAAAGTGCTGGGATTACAGGCTTGAGCCACCGCGCCCGGCCGATACAGGTTTTCACACTCTTCTTCCCCAAGGAAATAATGTAGCAGTGTACTAAGATATACACAGCTATGTTATTTGCAATTACAAAAATATAATCAAATCTTAAAGGCTGCATAATTTTCCAGTGTATGGATATAACAAAGTTTATTTCCAAATGGTAAAACATTTAGGGAATGGTTAAATTATGGTACATGAATATAATGCAACTATTAAGAATCATGTTTATAGGAAGATTCTTATAATGTATGAATAAAAACAAAGAATACAAACTGGAATAACATATGAGCTCAATTCATTAAAATATCTTTTTAATTCAATAAATTTTGATGCATATGAGGAAATAGCATCAAATAAGATATACATGATTTCTGACAGCATTAACTAAAATAGGACATCATTACAAAATAAATCTCCCTTTGGGGATTGGTAATTTTTTTTTTTTTTTTTTTAGAGGCGGAGTCTGCAGCTCTGTCGCCCAGGCTGGAGTGCAGTGGCGGATCTCGGCCTCCTGCAAGCTCCGCCTCCAGTTCGCCATTCTCCACCACCTCAGCCTCCCGAGTAGCTGGGACTGCAGAAGCCAGCCACCTAAGCCCGGCTAGTTTTTTGTATTTTTTGGTAGAGGCCGGGGTTTCACCCGTGTTAGCCAGGATAGTCTCGATCACCCTGACTACCGTGATCCGCCCGTCCTACGGCCTCAAATGCTAGGATTACGGCTTGAGCCACGGCGCCGGCGGTAATTTTTAATCAAATGTGATTAGGCTCATTTTCTAGTTCGTGGACTTTCCAGGACCCTCGTTTCATTTCTCTTCTGCTTTCTGTCTGAGAATTCATAGTGCTCCAGTTCAATTAGATTGAGTTGAAGAGTATAAAAGCAAAAGAAATGGATAATTCAAGCCTAGAATTCCACATTATTTTTAGATTTTCTTTACCTACATAGTTAGTGTAACCCAACAGCATCACTTTCTCCCAGGAATCCATCCTTGTAATTTTGTCTGGGCTACTTCTGCAGGAAAAGATACTGGTTTGCAAAGGCAAAAGTGCTTCTGCAGGTGCCTTTTAATTTTATCTTACAAAGAAACCCACACTCATGCTTTTATGGGATGTAATTCTTATTATTATGTAGCTTTATCAATTTAATTTTTTGTTGAGACAAATTTCCTTTGAATAATTTTTAATGATATTTATAGTCATGGATCTTTACTTAGAAAGTCGTTATTGAACAGGTAAATCTTATTTAAGAATTCATCCTGCAAAATATATATTCTTGAGAATTGAGGCTAATATTTTAATTATCTGTGTCAGGTCATTACATTTTGGTTCTCTTGGTAGTTTTCATGTGATATTCTTGAACATTCTCTACAGTGACATGATTTAGTAGCTAGTGATGCAACAGTATTACATGTCACAGAAATAACTGTGTCCTTCTAAGGCCTCAGAGGCATATCAAATTTGTCCCATATGCTATTTGCAATGATTTCTCAATGTCATTTTTTTGGTGACATGCTTGTACAGTATGACAATGTGAGAGTTAAAAATATGATAACCTATTTCTCTCTGGTTGATTTGTCTATATTGACCTCTTGAAGTAATTTAGTATATCTGACCTTATTTATTTAAAAATTAAAATACCTGAACTTCTTATATGATCACTTTTAAAACACCAGATTGTTACATTTGGAGCTAAAATTCTGTGCTGTGTTATGCCTAAGATAATATAACCAAAGCCACATTGTTTATTCTTCTACTTTTTTACTTATACATGGTGTCCATTATGCATTGATCTTGTCCAGCAAAATTAACTATTTTAACTGATTGTTCGGCTATCTGAAGAATCTTATTAAAATTTAATCGGTAAACTAAAAATAAGCACCTAATGCCATAGTGCATTCTGGTAACTCATAAAAGAAAAAAAAAAAAAAAAAAGAAGAAAGTAAAGCCTAATGTAGGCTTGTAAGGTTAAAGGAAGGTTAGTATATACTTATTGGCCATTCAAGGGTATATGTAAATGACCATTTTTCCTCTTTTGAGAAGTGTGATGTAATGCAACCACACTTACAAGTGATATACTTTCCCGTTTGCAGAATATTTACTGTTTTGCCTACTATCACTGAACTGCCCTGAGTTATATACCACTATTAATAGGGTTAAAACTCATCCGTGTCCCTTCCCTTCTATTCCATGGAAAAGACTTTCTGGACGGTGGCTAAGGCTAACATAAGATTCTTGAGCTATCTCCTATGTGTGGCTTACTTCCCACCCACCAAAAAGAAGCAAATTCTGTCCAGATGCATTGTCTTCATAATGGCTTCTCTCTTTTTTTTTTCTCATTTCTACCTTAAGGATTCCTTCTGCCTTATTGTTATTCTTATTTCTCTTATATTTCTAGAAGAGGCACCTAACTATATTCCTACTATTAGTTTTATCTTTCTTTTATTTTGATGACTGTTCTGTTGCTCCAAGACTCTTATTTTCATAATACCATACAAAACTCATAAGTTTAGAAAATTATGGCCTTTAGCTGATCTGAAAAGTGATGTATGTTTAAATGGACAAAAGACTTGAAACAGGCACTTCACAAAAGATATTCAAAGGGCCAGTGTACAAAAAGGTATTCATTTTCATCACTCATCAGGAAAATGCACAATGTGATACCATTACCCCCACAAGAGTAACAAAGGTAAAAAAGACAATACCAAGAGTTTGTAAGAATATAGAGATGTAGAATAATTGGAACTCTGCTGGGAGTGTAAATTGGTGCAACCACATTGGAAAACTGCTTAGTAGTAATGAGTAGAGCTGAATATAGGCAGCATGTGACCCAGTAATTCTACTTGTACACCCAACAGAAATAGAAGTATAGGCATACACCCAAAAGAAAGAGATATATAGTTTCATCAAAAGACATACACAAGAATGTTTACAGCACTACTTGTAGTAAACTTCAACTTGAAATAACTTAAATTTCTATCAGTAGAATGAATAAATGGGATTATATACCTAACATGGAATCAGTAGTGAGAATGAATGAGCTACAACTATATGCAACAATATGAATGAATCTTACAAACATGATGTTGAGCAAAAGAAGCTTGATCCAAATGAGTACATACTGTGATTCCATTTATATGAAATTCAAAAACACACAAAACGTGTAATAAGTCAGGGTAGTAGTTACCCTTATTAGGAAGTAGTAACTGGACAGGAAGCAGAAGTAGGGTTTCTGGAGTGCTAGTACTATTCTGCTAAGTGTCTTGATTTGGGTGCTGGTTACGTGGGTGGCCTCACTTTGTGAAAATTCAACAAGGTGTATACTAATGATTTGTATACTTTTCTGTATGTATGCCATATATATATGTGTGTGTGTGTATATATATATATAAAATTTCACGAAAGAGCAATACTATATGCTATATTATTTATCTACCACTGCATAACAAATTACCCCAAAACTTAGCAGCTTCATGTAACAAACATTGGTTATCTCACACAGTTTCTGAGAGCAATCTAGGAGCAACTCAGCTGGGTGGTTTTGGCGTAGGGTCTCTCACGAGATTGCTATCAAGATGTAGGCTGGGGCTGCAGTCATCCGAAGGCTTGACTGGGCCTGGAGCATCTGCTTCCAAGATGCCGCCTTCTTTTTTTTTTTTTGAGACAGAGTCTTGCTGTGTCGTCCAGGCTGGAGTGCAGTGGCGTGATCTAGACTCACTGCAACCTCTGCCTACTAGGCTCAAGTGATACTCCTGCCTCAGCCTCCCAAGAAGCTGGGATTACAGGTACCTGCCACCATGCCTGGCTAATTTTTGTATTTTTGGTAGAATTGGGGTTTTGCCATGTTCACGAAGCTTATCTTAAACTCCTGACCTCAGGTGATCCACGGGCCTTGGCCTCCCAAGGTGCTGGGATTACAGGCGTGAGCTACTGGCACCCAGCCCAAGTTGGCTTCTTCATGTACCTGTGGAGGGACGCCTCAGTGAAAGCTCTTTGTATTGCCAGAGGCTACAAAATAACCTCACAGATAACATTATATATATATATATATACACACACATACACACACACACACACATATATAAAAATATACTCTTTCATATTTGTTTATACAGATTTAACAAATGATATCATGAATATTTTATAATGTTTACTCAATATATTATGGACATCCTTTTTTATTTTTTGACTGGCTTATCTACAGATCTATTTCATCCTTTTTTCATAGAGCTCTATTGAGGTATGATTGTCATATAATTGGCATACATACACATATTTAAAGTGTATAATTGGAGATTTTTTTAAATGTATGTGTACAGTCATGAATTTATCATCACAATCTAGGTAATGGGCAAGCAGTCACCTGCAAAAGTTTCCTCCTGTCCCTTTGTAATCCTCTTCTCATACTTTTTAATGGCTGAAAAGCTTTATTTGCATATATAAAGTGTCTATAAAATCCATACTTACATTTGCTCACACATAGCTCAATCTAATATTTTGTTTAAATTGTAGAACTCTCACCCCATTTAGAGAAAGAAATGCACTCCCCAACCCCAGTCAAGAACCTGCTATTGTATGTCATCATTGAGCCAAATTACCTAGGTAAGAATCTTAGCCTTGCCACTTTACAGACATTATGATCTTGGGCAAATTGCTTAACCACTCTGTATCAAATTCCTTACCTGTAAAGTGGGGATAATAATAGTTTTATATTTAACTCATAAAATTGCAAAGATTAAAGGAATTAACACAATGATCTGATAACAAAGCACTATGTTATTATCTGCTGCTGTTATTATTCCCATGGTTTGTTATGCTAAAAGCCTCTTTTCAGTTTCTCCTGATGATGTTAAAGCTATGAGTTGCTATTCAAATTGTATTCAAGTTGTATTCAAATAGCCTACCAGAACTTATCTCCTCTTTTTTACTCCTACTTCTATCACCTCCCTCTGAGCATCTTGAGAAAGGTGAGAAGTATGTAGCTAATCATAGGCTGTTTTAGTATTGGAGAGTTTGGCTTTAGGGACATTTCATAAGGTGAGAGATACCCAAAATAGAACACTTAAAACAATTCCAAGACCTTATCAACCAAGATGTCAAAATATGAATTACATTTCTACATTAAAAGCTGTTATTGATCACTTTGATGGTAATGATTACACATGTATAATAACCTTTCCTTGAGCACATACTAAGTGTATATTCTAGGAAAGATCCTAAGAATTAAGGTATTTATTGTCTTTATGAAGCGTACTATATTAGTCTGTTCTCACATTTCGGGTAATTGATAAAGAAAAGAGGTTTAATTGGCTCACGTTTCTACAGGCTGTACAGGAAGCATGATACTGACATCTGCTTAGCTTCTGGGGAGGCCTCAGGGAACTTAGAATCATGACAGAAAGCGAAGAGCCAGCACTTCACACGGCTGGAACAGGAGAAAGAGAGAGAGGGGGGAGGTGCTACATAGTTTTAAACAATCAGATCTCGGGAGAACTTACTCACTATCACAAGAAAAGCACCAAAGGGATGGTGCTAAACCATTCATGAGAAACTGACCGCATGATCCAATTACTTCCCACCAGGACCCACCTCCTTGATTGTGAGATTTGGGTGGGGACACAGATCCAAACCATATCATTCTGGCCCTAGCCCCCCACAAATCACACATCCCTCTCACATTGCAAAATACAATCATGCCTTCCCAATACTCCCCCAAAATCTTAAGTCATTTCAGCATTAACTCAAAAGTCCAAAGTTCAAAGTCTTACCTGAAACAAGGCTAGCCCCTCCCACCAGTGAGCCTATAAAATAAAAAACAACTTACTTCCAAAATACAATGGGGGTATAGGCATTGGGTAATAAATTCTCTTCCAAAAGGGAGAAATCAGTCAAAAGAAAGGGGCTAGGCTCCATGCGAGTCTGAAATCCAGGAAGGTAGTCATTAAGTCTTAAACCTCCAAAATAATCTCCTTTGGCTCCATATCCCAAATCCATGACCCACTGATACAAGGCGTGGGTTCCCAAGGCCTTGGGCAGTTCCACCCCTGTGGATTTGCAGAGTTGAGCACCCATGGCTGCTTTCAAAGGCTGATGTTGAGCACCTTCTGCTTTTCCAGGCTGAGGGTACAAGCTGCCAGTGGATCTACCATTCTGGGGTCTGGAGGATGGTGACCCTCTTCTCATAGGTCTACTAGACAATGCCCCAGTGGTAACTCTGTGTGGGGGCTTTAACCCCAAGTTTCTCCTCCTTACTGCCCTAGTACAGGTTCCCCATGTGGGCTCTGCCCCTGGAGCAGGCTTCTGTCTGGGCATCCAAGCTTTTCCATACATCCTCAGAAATCTAGACAGAGGCTCTCAAGCCTCAACTCTTGCTCTCTGTGCACCCACAGGCATAACACCATGTGGAAGCTGCCAAGGCTTATGGCTTACATCTTCTGAAGCAGTGGCCTGAACTGAATCTGGGCCCCTTTGGGCCATGGCTGAAGCTGGAGCAACTGTGATGTGGGGAGCAGTGTCCCCAGGCTGCACAGCAGGGCAACAGGGCCCTGGGCCTGGCCCATGAAACAATTCTTCCCTCCTAGGCCTCCAGGCCTTGATGGGAGGGGCTGCCATGAAGATCTCTGAAATGCCTTTGAGGAGTTTTTCCCTATCATCTTGGCTATTAGCATTTGGTTTCTTTTTACTTATGCAAATTTCTGCAGCTTTCTTGAATTCTTCTCCTGAAAATGGACTTTTTCCTACCACATGGCCAGGCTGCAAATTTTCCAAGCTTTTATGCTCTGCTTCCTTTTTAAATGTGTTCCAGTTTTATGTTATTTCTTTGCCTACACATATTAGAATAGGTGGTTAAAAGCAACCAGGCCACATCTTAAATGCTCTGCTGCTGAGACATTTCTTCTGCCAGATATCCTAAATCATCATTGTCAAATTCAAAGTTCCACAGATCCCTAGGGTGGGGGTACAGTTCAGTCAAATTCTTTGCAAGGGCATAACAATAGTGGCCTTTGCTCCAGTTCCCAGTTAGTTCCTCATGTCTATCTGTGACCTCTTCAGCCTGGCCTTCACTGTCCACATCACTATAACCATTCAACCAGTCTCTGGGAAGTTCCAAACTTTCCTGCATTTTCCTATCTCTTTCTGATCCCTCCACACTCTTCCAACTCTGCCCCTTACCTAGTTCCAAAGTTGCTTCCACATTTTTAGGTATCTTTATAGCAATGCTGCAATCCTTGGTACCGATTTTCTTTATTCATTCTTGCAGAGCTATGAAGAAATACCTGAGACTGGGTAATTTATAAAGAAACAAGGTTTAATTGGGTCATGGTTCCACAGGCTGCATAGGAAGCATAATGCTGGCATCTGCTTGGCTTCTGTGAAGACCTCAGGAAACTTACAATCATGGTGGAAGGTGAAGGGCAGCCAGCACTTCACGTGGCTGGAACAGGAGGAATAGGTAGAGGGGAGAGGTGCTACACACTTTTAAACAACCAGATCTTGCAATAACTCACTCATTCACTCTCACAAGAACAGTACCAAGGGGATAGTACTAAACCATTCATGAGAAACTGCTCCCATGATCCAGTCACCTCCCACCAGACCCCACCTTCTACATTGGGAATTATAGTTGAACATGAGATTTGGGTAGGGACGGATCCAAACCATATCACATACTATTAATTTAAAGAGATGTGGCTAGGATTTGTAGGGGTGAGAATAGACTGAGATCTGGTGTTACAGCAAAGGAAGTGAGTAGGTCCTACTGATTGGTAATGTTAGATTGAGCCAGGGATATTGCCACTGTTTTAAACCTGTGTAATGGGAGTTTGTTTTACTACTTTCCCTAAACTGAAAACAACCTGTCTTAGTTGATTCAGGCTGCTATAACAAAATACTTTAGGTAATTTTTGAAAAACAAAAATTTATTGCTCAGTTCTGGAAGCTGGAAGTCACAAATTAAGACGACGGCAGATTTAGCGTCTAGTGAGAGCTTACTCTCTGCTTCAAAGATAGTAAGCTGTGTCCTCATATGGCAAAAGGGGATGGGAAGCTCCCTCAAGCCTCTTTTATAGAGATAGTAATCCCATTCATGAGAATGCAGCCTCATGACTTAATCCCTTCCCAAAGGCTCCACCCGTTAACACTCATAATTAGGTATTAACTTTCAACATAGGAATTTTGGAGGACACCAACATTCAGACCATAGCACAATCCAAGTGTCTGTCACTGGTAGAATAAAAAATGAACAGGGGTGTGTGTGTATGTATGTGCCTGTGTGTGTGCGTATAATGTACAGAGCCAGTGGTAAGAATGAATCTACTACAATTACCTGCAACAGTATGGATGAATCTCACAAACAAGATGCTAAGCAGAAGCCAAAAAGATCTAAAAGTATACACTAATGATTTCGTTTATATGAAGATCAAAAATGTAAAACTCATTTATGGTATAAGAAATCAGGCTAGTGATTCCTAGTGCCTACCACTCCTTTCCTCACTCCTTTCAAATACAGAGCTTGTTCTCATCACTGTAACCACCACCAGTACTCTTACTGTCACAGAGTGTCACAGAGTGTCCAGGGTCGTCTTCTTCAGGGCTTATAAGGTCCAGGGAAGTTACAAGGATGGCTGTCTACAAGGAAACATTGAATGGGAACTGGCTAAAGCCTCAGGCATGGATAAAAATTGAATGGGAACTGGCTAAAGCTTCACACATGGATAAAAATTGGATGGCAACTGGCTAAAGCCTCAGGCATGGATAGGCATCCTTACAGTAGGGAGGTCATCAGCAAGGGAGTGGCTACTGCCCAAGGGAAGCCCTCAGCATATAGCCCCAGGAAAGATTCTGACCATGTGCTTGCTCTTATGGTTTGTAGATGCTGAACCCACCCGCAAGGGGCTCCTGAGCATTCAAGAAATGCCCCTCACTAAAAATGCTTCTTCATTTTTAATCTGTTTGATTCCTTTCTGATCTGACTCTTCCAACCTAGGCCCCACTGATTTCTCTCTTTCCTTCAATCCAGAGGAGCCTTTCTAGCCTGGAAGGTGGGTTTGGTTGGGTAGGATTGGAGGAGGAGCTTCTGCTGTCATTATTTTATTTAATCATTTCATCTGCTAGAAGACTTCTTGGTTTTCCCAAGTACCTTAAAAGACAGAAAAACTTATTTTTTCTCTTTTTCTGACCCATAATTGTCTTTCATTTGAAGCAATGAACACAAAATGGCTTAGGTACTTGTCGGGCAGATGGTAAATACACAATAAAGAAAGAAGCAAAAAAAAAAAAAAAAAATCAACTATTGGGAGAAACATAACTTTAGTAAACATCTTAAAATGTCATTCCATAAGACTTGGGTTGAATTAGGTAATAAAAGTATTATTAATATTATGAAAGTTTGAGGAGAAACGAGTTTATATGTGTGGTGGAGAAAATATTTGTTTTAGATTCATGGTATTTCAGGTGGTGGCAAGATATCCAGGTGTAGATTTCTCTGAGGCATTTAGAATTGTGCAACTGAAGGGATGGGTCAAGGCTGAATGTATAGATTTATTGGGATGGAAGGTAAAATTCAAACATCATTGTGGATGAAATAAACTATTTCTGTTAGAGAATACAGTTGACTTTATGAAGTGATTTATAGGGCATCTAGATTGTTTGATGTGATGTGCAATGACTTTTTTATTCACTGAGGTGTTTCTATAGTTTAAGCATAATTTATTTAGATGGTTGTACCATTATCTTTAATATTTTATTGTGCACTAGAAATATAAGTTCCACTGTCATATAAAATTAATATCTCTCACTTGAAAGTTAGAGAATTCTCTTCCTGTTGTTATTGATGGTGCTGGATCTCTGTGTTTCAATGATACTTACACTGGGCTTCCTTGTTATTTCTTTGACTTGTTGACGTATGAAAATTCAGTAAGCCATTTCATTGTATACACCAGGGATTGTTAAATAGTGGCTGGCTGCCAGTTTTTGTGTGGCCATGAATTGAGAATGGTTTTACATTTTTAAATGCTTTAAAAAAATCAAAGAAGGGTATTTTATGATACATGAAAACTATATAAAATTCACATTTCAGTGTCCATAAATAAAGTTTTTATTAAAATATAGCCACACACAAATTTGTTTCTGTGGCTGCTTTCATGCTGTAACAGTAGAGTTGGGTAGTTGCAACAGAGACCATATGACCCTCACAGCCTAAAATATTTATTCTCTAGCTTTTTACCGAAAAAGCCAATTGACCCCTGATATACACCAACTGTTGTATCATTAGAAAACTAGTGCCAGGTGTGGTGGCTCACACCTGTAATCCCAGCACTTTGGGAGGCTCAAGCTTGCCTAGCTTTGCTCAGGTGGGTGGATCACTTGAGCCCAGGAGTTTGAGGCCAGCCTGGGCAACATGGTGAAACCCTGTCTGTACAAAAAAAATACAAAAATTACCAGGAGACTTAGGTGGGAGGATCACTTGAACCTGGGAGGCAGTGTCCCCCAAAAATACATAAACCCACAGAAGTATTTCTCTTACACAGGCAATAGTTATTTAAATAACATCTTTTCCTGCCTTATTTTTCTCCTTGATAGGTACCACTATTTATCACTGTTTTACATACTATACTTTTGCTTGTTTAAATAAACAGACACAGGTTAACTATTTCTTCCCTCTAGATTGTAACTTTAGTGAGGGCAGGGGTTTGTGTCTGTATTGCTTACTGTTGGATTCTCTAGCACCTAGGCATGTAGTAGACACACAATGTATATTTTATTTGAGTATTTACATAATATATATCTGTTGAATTGAGAAACGAACTGCTGAATTTGCTACATATTACTGTATCCAACTCTGAGGATGACTGGACGACAGAAACAAAGTATCCTTTGTTCATTTGCATAGCTTGCCTAGCTTTGCTCTAGAGATTGTAGGAGGTATCTCTGAATTTCAGCAATATCTAACAGCATTTTGATGCTGTTCCCTAGTGTATATAGCACTGAAGAACAGCATGTATAAATATACATGTTAGATACGTTCATTTAAAAAAGTATTTAATAATATACTTTTATAATGTATTTTATATAATTATGTTAATATATCATATATTATTTTATATTAATAATGTTAATTATACATAATGTTAATATAAATATACATATATCTATACCTCAAGCTTTTATATCAATTATTGTTTTTATACATTTGAAACAGTAGGCTTTGTGAAGTGAATGGCACATAGTAAATACCTAAAGGTTAAAATAATTGAAGAATTAAGCAAGCTCTTAGGTAATAGGTTATTTTATGAAGACAAAGGTATTGCTTAGTGGTTTCCCACTGCTTTTACAATGAAATCCAAATGGTTTTCCAGCCAGTAAAGCCTTGTGTGATTTGACTATTTGCCTTTGTCTCCCACCTTCTCCCTTGCTTGTTATGCTGAAATCAAACTGAACTTTTTTCTTTTTTTTTTTTTTTTTGAGACAGAGTCTCGCTCCGTCTCCAAGGCTGGAGTGCACTGCAGTGGTGTGATCTTGGCTCACTGCAACCTTCACCTCCTAGGTTCAAGCAATTCTCCTGCCTCAGCCTCCTGAGTAGCTAGGATTACAGTCGCACACCACCACGCCCGGCTAATTTTTGTATTTTCAGTAGAGACGGGGTTTCGCCACGTTGGCCAGGCTGGTCTTGAACTCCTGACCTGAGGTGATCCTCCTGCCTTGGCCTCCCAAAGTGCTGGGATTACAGGCATGAGCCAACTTGCCCGGCCCAAACTGAACTACTTTAAGTTACTCTATTACCTTAAGGTCCTTTATTTATAGTTAAACAAAATATAATGACTCCCCCATAGACCCTAAGCTCTATTAGGGCAGGGATCACAGATGCCTTATTCACCATTAACAACCCAATGTTTAGCAAAATAACTAAAATGTAATAAGCAGTAAGTAAATATTTTTTGAATGACTACATATGTGATTAAAAGAACACTGGAGTTGATGTCAGAAACCCTAGGTTAAAATCTTGGGAATGCATTCTGAATGTTGACCTAGGTACCAATTACACAACTGTGTTTGTCAAAAGTCATCGAGTTTTAATGTTGGCATTTTTTATGTAAATGTGTTGATAAGTTTTAAAAAACCCAATCCTAAGATCCTCCTATTTACTATGCGAACATGAGTAAGTCCATTTCTCTGAAATTTAGTTTTATCATTTATCAAGAAGTCTTTTTCTACCTATCTCAGAGTTGTTGCAAGCACTGATAAGATGACATAAAGTGAAATTGCCTTATCATAATAGACATACAACAAATACCAGTTGAATTTCTATTCTGTGAAGGATGTAGAAGCAGAAAGATGCAGAGGTGAAACTCCCAGAGGCCAAATAGGATGAAACTTTCACTTACAGAAGAGCTCTTAGATAGCCAAAGAGAGTTGTGACTTTAAGAGACACCACAAGGAGGGAATTAACTCCAGGGAGCACCTGATCTCTAGAGTATGCCACAGGGCCCTTAGATCCTTTTACCCTTAAAAATTAGAAGGGCCTTGGGGTCTGGGGAAGAGCAAGAGCCTGGGACTGGTAAAGCCTTAAGGAGAGTAACCAGAGATTATAGTCATGGTGTATCCAAGCACCGTGGTAGACAGTGAAGTGATTGACCTGCCTAATCAACCATGAGAAAGCCATGTGGCTAAAAAGTAAAGTCAACATAGAAGTCCTCTACAAATTAAAATGTAGCCTGCAGTGTTTCAAAACTAATAAAGAGTTAGATAATATTGAATCTCAGAGGATTACTGGAAGAAGAATAACTACCAAGAATGGGAGTTTCCAGTCTATTGTCATGAGAAGGCTAAGAAAAGAGGGGCAAGTGCATTTAAGGAACATCAAAAATGGCAAAGGAACTCTTAGAGAACCTCCAGTTCTCTAAGAGTTCCAAATTTAAATCATTCCAAATTTAAAACATCAAAGCAACTGAAGCCAAATCATATTTTAATTTAAAACATTCAGCTCACAAAATATACCTTATGTCACTCTCTTCTCTGTCTGAAGTAGTAATAGTTACACTTAATGTATTGAACCATATTGACCAAACTAGAAAATAAACCTCAAGAACCAGATTGTACCAAAACATTTTGAGGGGAAAAATACCAAATCTTTGTTAGTATCCTCATAGGTCCTGCTTACTGTTATTAATAACTATTAAAATTGTTGTTTAATCCTCCTTCAAAGCCTGTGAAATTAGAGCTACTATTAATAACCCCATTATGGTTGAACAAACTAAGTCTTAAAGAGGCTAAATAACTTTCCCAAGATCAGATAGATGGTAATTGGCAGACCAGACCTCAAGCCCACATACGTATGATAGCAAAGCCCATGCTCTTACCTGTTGTTGGAACTCTTTGTTGGGATGTATATAACGTGTCATTATTTAAAAGGTCATGCTTGTACGTGTCTATTAAGATAAGTATATCAGGGCTGGGCACAGTGGCTGACTCCTGTAATCCCAGCACTTTGGGAGGCCAAGGCGGGCGAATCACGAGGTCAGGAGGTCGAGACCAGCCTGTCCAACATGGTGAAAACCCCGTCTCTACTAAAAATGCAAAAAAATAGCTGGGTGTAGAGATGGGTGCATATAATCCCAGCTACTCAGGAGGCTGAGGCAGGAGAATCGCTTGAACCCGGGAGGCGGAGGTTGTAGTGAGTTGAGATTGCCCAGGTCACACAGTGAGACTCCATCTCAAAAAAAAAAAAAAAAAAAAAAAAAAAGATAAGGATATGAAAACATCAAGTTATGCACCTTAAATATATACAATTAAGGAAGACTATAGTAAAAAAAATTCAGATTGAAAAATCAACAGGAGACAAACCTGATATGGTTCTCAAAAAAGATATACTTTCCAAAAGGTAGATAAAATATGATACAGATTCTATTATTGTCCCAAATTAAGGAAATTTTAGTGTCTAATAAGATAAGTAATATATAAAAGAACCTAACATTTTCCCTAGTATATTATAACATAGTAATTATTCAATCAACATTCAAACAACTGTATATTATACAGTGGTATTTTGTTTGGTGTTTTCTGAACTGAAATGATAGCAGCTCCCAGGACATTGATATAAAGTCAGTCTGGATCTCCATCTAAAACATAGTGTCCACTTTGCAATCTTCAGCCTGTATTTGGGGATGCATACTTCTGTATGTAGTTCTTTGACAGTTTTAGTGATGCTGGGGTCCTAATAATGTGGATATTAGCTTGCTCTACCTAAGTACTGTACTGAACACTGCATTTCTGCATTGTTAAGTTGTCATTTCTAAACTGTATGAACAGTATAAAGATCAATAAAGTTGGCCGGGCGCGGTGGCTCAAGCCTGTAATCCCAGCACTTTGGGAGGCCGAGACGGGCGGATCACGAGGTCAGGAGATCGAGACCATCCTGGCTAACACAGTGAAACCCCGTCTCTACTAAAAATACAAAAACTTAGCCGGGCGAGGTGGCGGGCGCCTGTAGTCCCAGCTACTCGGGAGGCTGAGGCAGGAGAATGGCGTAAACCCGGGAGGCGGAGCTTGCAGTGAGCGGAGATCCGGCCACTGCACTCCAGCCTGGGTGACAGAGCGAGACTCCGTCTCAAAAAAAAAAAAAAAAAAAAAAAGATCAATCAAGTCTTCACTTACAATTTTTAAAGCTGTGGTACTGGAAATCTGTTCAGTGCCAATATGACTTCCATGTACAAGAAATGCACACAGAGAAGAAATCCTGAAAACTGTAGATTGTTGACTCTTACTTGAATATATACTTGATATGGTTTGGCTGTGTCCCCACCCAAATCTCATCTTGAATTCCCATGTGTCATGGGAGGGACACAGTGGGAGGTAATTGAATCATGGAGGGCAGGTCTTTCTCGTGCTGTTCTTGTGATAGAGAGTAAGTCTCATGAGATCTGATGGTTTTATAACGGGGAGTTTCCCTACACAAGCTTTCTCTTTTTGCCTGCTGCCATCCATGTAAGACGTGACTTGCTCCTCCTTGCCTTCTGCCACGATTGTGAGGCTTCCCCAGTCACATGCAACCATAAGTCCGTTAAACCTCTTTTGTAAATTTCCCAGTCTCAGGTATGTCTTTATCAGCAATATGAGAAGAGACTAATACAATACTGAAAGAGAGTATCATGTATAACATTGTTACTGAATTGTAAACTCAAAAAAAAAAAAAAAAAAAGAGAATTTGTCTCTCTTGTTTGCCAATTTTTTCTCTAAGGCAGGGTTTTTTAACTTTGACACTATTGACATTTTGGACTGGTTAATTCTTTTTTGTAGGGGACTGTTCCATGCATTTGTAGGATGTTTAGCAGTTCCTGGCCCCAACCTACTAGATGTCAGCAGCACCCGTCTCCAGTTGTGACAAACAAAAATACCTCTAGACATTGATAAATGCCCCCTCGGGGGAAAATTGCCTCCATTTGAGAACCACTACTCTGAAGAATAAAATAGCATATGGCAAATAAAAGACACTCACCAAATATTTTTGGATTGACTGAAGACAGGAAAGAACAGTCTTCCACAAAATGTACCACTTGTGATATGCTTTGAATATCTAGGTATGACCTGGAAACGTTTCTATAACCTTAAGAGTTATGTATTTTATATACATTAGAAAATATAGAACACGACAAACCCATGTTTTTGTGTAGTATTTTATAGGACAGCGCTAAAGTGGATACTGAAGTTAAAAAGTAACTTAATGGAAGGAAACATTAAGTAACTGTACACAACAGATACATTAAGCACAACTCATCAAATTGATTAAGGTGGTATGTGAATTACTGGAGTTTGAAGCACTCATTTATACTAGGGAAACTTAAGCACAAATGAACTTCCCCTAAGTCTGGTTTGTGTGCACCACTAGAATCCTCTTTGGGAATGATCTAGTGCCTTGCACAGGCTAGATACAGGTGTTGATGACAAATTGCTTACCCTTTGAGAATTAGTCTGATAGACACTATAAGATATTAACATCTGGATGAGGTAGCATTATGAGAGTTCAAAGGAAAAAGAAATTACTTTCTACTCAGGTAATGAGGGAAAGTATCACTATTGATATTGAAGGATGAATGGAATTTTTGTAGTAGATAATACGGAGGAAAAGAGTAGAGGCAAAGAGTTGGACCAGTTCAAAACATATTTAAGGGATGACTAGAGGCTGGTTTGGCTGGACTGTAGTATAGCTATTAAGGAAAGTGGAATCTGGTTGTAGAGGGCGTGTAATGCCAGGGTGGGTTAATCCATGGAACAAAGATTATTTGATTTTCTAATGTCTGGCTAAAAACTACTTTGTTGTTATTGTTTTTAAGTGTATTGCCGTTATTTTAGAAGTAACGTTTAGTTTGGGATGGGGACCTGACTGAGAATCAAGATAAATAAATACTGCTGCTTAGAGAAGTATTAAAAACTAACACACACACACACACACAGACACACACACACAGACACACACACACACACACAGACACACACACACACACACACACACTAGCTGAAAGAAGAGACCAGAGACTAGAACAGCAGAGGATCAGAATGGAAAGATCATGACATCAGAAGAAGCAAGGAGGTAACCTGGGCCTGGGGGAGTTTGCGGTTTGAGGTGATATGGGTAGTAGGCCTTGAGCCTTTTATCTCTGTAAGAAAATTGTCTTATTTAAAATAAGATGCTGATCTTTGGAGGTTTATTACTGAAACGCTAGATGAGGTGGCTGACATGTAGTATTGATTTTTGCCTCCTTGGTTTTATCTTCCCCTGGAAGATAGCTGCCTCCAATGATGCTTGTTGTTTCCACCATGCTGACCTCTGGAGCGGCAATTCCTCTTTGAAAATCCTGGCCCAGGCCTGACAGCCCTTTCCTTTGTGGTTTCTCCTAACACAACTGAAATAGGCTTGATTCTTTTCTAAAAGACTTTATTAAATATTAAAGAATAAACAAGAAATAAAATACAAGAAGTCCTGCCAGATTTACCTAGCATCTCTGATATCACTGTCCCTGGTCAAGCCACTCTCATACCTCAAATCTCCTTTCCCTACTGCTGCCAGAAGTGTCTTCTTAAAATCCCAATTTAGCTATATCACTGCCCTGCTTAACTCTTTCATGGCTTCTCATTTGTACATGGATTACATTTTAGTATATTAACTTTCTTTTGGTATTTCCTGGTGTAAGGATGGTTTTATAGTTATGTTGACATAATGATTATTTCATTTATGTGATTTGAATGGGTTACGGTTACAGTTGAGATGATACTTGGGAAGGGTGAGAACCTTCCTGTGAAAAGGTATGAGTTCTAACACTTCCCTAAAGGTTTCCCAGACTAGCTTTATCTGAAGGGTCAGGAGTCACTGGATTTCAAATTGTGCTTCCTATAGTGCTAGGTTTCTGATGAGGTATGTCCAGGTCACCTCCAGAAAAAAATCTCAATGGGTGAGACTACAACCCACCACACCAATTCTGCCTGAAGAGTTCCACCCTAACCCATAAAATTTTTTGAGGGCTGTCTGCTGCTTTCAAAAAAGATGCGTTGATGAGAAGTCATTAGATGATTTCTAAAGTTCCTTTCAACTCCAAAATTATCGGAGAATCCAGCCCCCTTGACGTCTTTCTTGATTCACTTTATGCTAATTTTGTTCCATATGATTAATGCGTTGTTAGAAAATAACAGAATTTCAGAGCTGCAAGAAACTTTAGCAGTTATCTTGTCCAGTTTTCCAAAATGAGCGCCAAAGAACAAGACTCCTGAGAAATGCCCGTTGCTTACAGAAAGGACTATATAGCTAAATACTTTGAGACTGTACTTCTGTCCCATTGCTCAGTAGCATTTTAAAGGCTCTGAAAAGTCTTATAATAAAGAAACCTGATTAAATTAAGTCAGTATTTCCTACATTGGAAGCATGGGCTCTATTTCAACTTACTATGACCTTCTTTATCTGGGACTAGTTTCTGCCCTATTACCAGATCAGAGAGCCCTGTTTTTGAATAACACACTTTTTAACATACCGTGTGTCATGCGCGTCCATGTGAAGAGACCACCAAACAGGCTTTGTGTGAGCAATAAAGCTTTTTAATCACCTGGGTGCAGGTGGGCTGAGTCCGAAAAGAGTCAGGGAAGGGAGATAAGGGTGGGGCCGTTTTATAGGATTTGGGTAGGTAAAGGAAAATTACAGTCAAAGGGGGGTTCTCTGGCGGGCAGGAGTGGGGGTCACAAGGTGCTCAGTGGGGGAGCTTTTTGAGCCAGGATGAGCCAGGAAAAGGACTTTCACAAGGTAATGTCATCACTTAAGGGCAGGAACAGGCCATTTTCACTTCTTTTGTGGTGGAATGTCATCAGTTAAGGCGGGGCAGGGCCTTTTCACTTCTTTTGTGATTCTTCAGTTACTTCAGGCCATCTGGGTATATATGTGCAAGTCACAGGGGATGCGATGGCTTGGCTTGGGCTCAGAGGCCTGACACTGTGGAGAATAATTTGGGAAAACTCATATAGTTGAGCCTCCTCCTTTTGCAAAGAATTTATGATAGAAAATGATTGATCAGGTGTCACACAGTTGGTTATCAGGTCTCAGTCTAATATTTATTCCTCAATGGTCTCTGTTTAACTTCAAGTAGGTTATAGATTCCTTAATGGACTGATAGTTTATCTCTTATAGCTTTACCTTTCAGGTGCTTAGTTTCATATTGGGAACATGATAAGTGAATAATAAATGCATGATAGCTCTATGATTGAACCCTGTGAGAATATGAAGCATTATGATATGAATTGGTTTCTGTGTATGTATGAGGGGTTTTTTTTCCATCTTTTGGAAACAATTTCTGTTCCCCTGTGTATACCCTTTCTCTGTAATTGCAGTGTATGTTTTTTGTTTCTCCAAAGTTTCTGTTGTCAGTAGTTTATGGTCATTGATTCATACTGTTTATTGGAAATAACTCTGTGGGCTGCTTTGCCTCAGGGCTAATTTGATTAGGGATGCTGTTGTTTTACACCATTTGGGAAAATGTTACGCTATAAAGGCTATTGAATTTGTCACAGAATGATATTGAAGGGAAGCCAGAGACAGGAGAGCTAGTAACTTGCTGGCCTGGTTATTAACTTTGGGCCTTTTGGGATTTTTGTCTGCCATTTGTGTTGATATTGCTGTTTTCTGAAGAGATAAGTGTGTGACCAATTTGGGGATTGTTACTTGGCACGGACAGAAACTAGTACCAGATAAAGAAGGTCATAGTTAGTTGATATAGAGCCCCTGCTTCCAGAATATTGTGCTTCTGTCCTCTGAGGTTAGATTATCTGTTTGTGAGGGAGAAAACATTTATGTAAGGGAGAAAGATTGGAATGTACTGAAATGAAATGCTCACATTGACCACATCAGCTGTACTGGAGCTTATCTGATGTAACCACTCAGCCTCTGTCAATCTGACTGTGTGTATGTGCTCTGTTTTGTACAGGGAATCGTCATCCAGGGACCTGCCAGAAACCACAAGAAAACATGGGGAGGGGTAAGTTTCTCTTCCCTTTTAAGTAATTTAGACTGTCTCTGTAGCTATTATAGTCAGGAAATTAAATTTCTAACTCATAGTATATTTGTGGACACCTAAATTGTATTTCTTGTTAGTGTTAAAAAGTTTTTGTCTGAAGCAGGGCTTTGCAGAGAAAGACCATCAACCACATATATATTATATATACACACTAATATATAGTGTGTATATATGTATTAGTGTATATATATAGATATATATACTATAATATATAGTGTGTATATAGATATACTCGATATATAGATCTTCCCCAAACCCAGCTTCTTTACAACTTTTTTCTGTTTTCATGCTAGTAACATAAAATAAAGAGTCTACTATGCAGCCAATGAAAGTAGTAAAAATAATCATCTGTGAGGCTGATCTGTAATTTTTTTTTTTTTTTTTTTTTTAAAGCCCAGCATTACGAACCATTAGATGAATTCCTTTTGTTTATTTTTGCCTTCTCATAAGGCTGCTTATGGGCAGTGGACAACAGATAAATTTAAGTTCATTTCCTTGTTAATATTAAGCAGCCACAAGAGGGACTTCATAAATAATTCTAATTAATGTATATCATGGCAACCTAAAATAATCAAAAGGGTCAGAATCTAGTTTAAAGAGTTTATTCGAGTGCAAAGGTTGAGGATGGACTCATCTGGAAAGCACTGATTCCAAAGAATGGAAATCACTGTTTCCAATTGTAGAAGTTTGGGGATCACTTGAATAGACAAAGTTTAGGATATTTTAACAGAATTTTAACATCTTTCTATGTAAGGCTTACTGCATAGTTACAATGACCTGATTGATCCAGGTGGTCCTTTTCTTTCAGGAAAGGTATATTTAACATTCCACAATGAAGATGTGATTGTCATGGGGTCTCTGTTTGGGGCACCATCTGGTCTGAGTTAGGTACAGGATAATAAAGGAAGAGTAGCAAAGATCAGTGACTGAAAGGGGGAGGTCTGGCCTCTGGTCTTTGCTATTCATTTACAAAACAACAGCAATGAGGAAGAGTGTTAAACTATAACCTGAGAAGCAGAATTGCAAAATATGTTATGTGACTGAAACCACAGTCACATCTCTCCCAAGGCTTAAAGTGTTTTGGGGGGCTCCAACAGCTTTTAAATTTTATTAATTTTCACAATCATAAAATTAGAATGCTATGAAGGACCTCAGAGGAAGATTTGGTGTGTATAGTGAGAAGAATACTGGATACAAAAGACCTGAATTCAAGCTCTACCTCTACTACCTTGATCAAATCCTAGAAACTCCCTAAACTTGTTTGTTCATCCCTGACGTGGGATTAATACATTCTGCACTTCTAGCCTCAGAAAGTTGTGGTTGGCATAATGTGATAATACATGTAAAAGTGTTTTGAGAGTTCTAAAGTGTAATGGAATACAGCAGTGGTATCTGCCCATTACTGTCCTTACTGACTAACTATATCTTCATTGTTTTTTTAATGGGTAAAAATGAAGTTATTTGACCAGATGCTTCTGTAGGCAGCATGACTGGGACTTGAGTCATATAAGCAACTGAGAGTTCCTCCTTCTGTTGCATTTTGCTTGCCCCACCCTTGTATGGGCCCTGGTAGGAAGCTCCAAGGATTATGGATCAATCACGGAAAATATCTTCTTGAATCTTGCTGAATCAGCTTTTGTTCCTGTTTTCTCCAGAGCTTCCCTTGGAAATTGATTAGGCCTAGCTATTCTGGTTCTTTCCAAATCTTCACAAAAGATGGCAATCTCTGATGGTTTGGAATTTTTAAAACTAAATAAAATTTTTAAACACTATTCAGAATTCTGGGACTAATCTGTGCCACGGCCTGCCCGCAAATCAGCTGTCAGTGGAAGCTTCCAGAGTAGTGATACAGCTCCAATGGCTGGGGGAACTCCAGGGTCCTTAGTCTCACGCCGAGTTAGATAAAACGACACAGACACACGTGGAGTGGTTTTAAGTAGTGGAGAGTTTAATAGGCAACAAAGAAGGAAGAAGCTCCCGCCTACAGAGACAGAGGGAGAGGGGCTCCCAGCTGAGAGAGGAAACCTGGAGTGTGGTGGAAAACAGCCAGTTATATGAGGAGACTGGAGGAGGCAGTGTCTGATTTGCATAGGGCTCAGGGGATTGGTTTGACCAGGTATGTCATTCACATAGCCTGTGAGAAAACTGGCCCTCCCACCCTAGCTTTTTAATGTGCAAATGTAGGGCGCTGTGATGTTCTACACACGTGGGGATATGTGGGGACGGCCATGTTGCCAGGAACATGTTGGGGCAAGGGGAAGAAGATGGTGGGAATGGCCATGTTTGTGTGGACCCAGTTTCCAATGGCCTGCATTTGCATATCAAAGCTTGCTGGCCCAACTCTTAAGAGCCTGGGCTTTCCTGCTAGACAAGAAACATTTCTGGAGCTGCTTTAAAAGAAAGAAAAACTTCCCAAGGACCCCTTTTCCTATCTATCTGCCTAAAATAATTTCTTAGTAACTCCTATAACATTAGCACATCATGTTTGGTCCTCACCCAATCCCAAAAGCTTCAAGTGGATTTGGAGAATGCTGTGGTTGTTGGATACTGCCATAGCCATATAGAGGGGAGAGCTGCACTGAGACAAGGAAACCCATTCTTTCTTATTTCCTCTATTCATTTTTAGACTGCTCATCAGGTCACTAGCAAAGGGACTATTAGGTTCTTAGTTTAGAAGGTGTCTCAGCAACTTTTTGTTCAAATGGTCAGGCAATTAGTATATAGTTGACCTTTGAACAATGTGGGGGCTAGGGATGCTGACTCTGTTGCGTAATCAAAAATTCATGTATAATTTTTGATGCCTCCAAAACTTAACTACTACTAGCCTACTGTTGACTGAAAGCCTTACCAATAACATAAACAATTAACACATACTTTATATGCTGTGTGTATCACATACAGTATTCTTATAATAAAATACACTAGAGAATAGAAAATATTAAGAAAATCATAAGGAAGAGAAAATGTATTTACTATTAAGTGGAAGTAGATCATCATAAAGGTCTTCATTTTTGTCATCTTCACATGGAATCAGTGGAGGAAGAAGAGGAATTGGTCTTAATGTCTTAGGAGTGGCAGAGACTGCAGAAAATTTGCGTATAAATTAACCTGTGCAGTTCAAATATGTGTTGTTCAAGAGTCAACTGTAGTTCTTGCTAAAGAACAGGGCATGGTAATGTAATCTGCAAAGATAGGCATGTTTCCAAGCTGGTGATGAGATAAGGGAAGTGCTTCAAAGAATGCTGCTTTTACAAATACAGAAGCTTGTGATAGCATTTTCACTGTGTTGACCACTTTGAAAGCATTTGTAATATCCTGAATCTCAAAGAGACTCTATCCTTTACTCTCTAAGCTTTGCTTAGTTTGCCTGATTACATTTGTTAATTGCTGACACTGTTATTGGGGAGAAAAAGATGCTACTGTATGCTCATTTTTCTCTTTTCTGGCACTGTACAATGAAATTTTCCCTGCATTTGGCAAAGATTCTCACAAACGTAGCCCAATGTATCATGCAGAGGGACACAGAGGAAAAATATTGCAAAGATATGGCACTAGCCTCGTTACATAAATTAAGGATGCATGAAAACAAAAAACACGGTTGGATAACTGTACAGTTTAGGTGAGAAATTAAAACTGAGGTGAATTTCTTTTAGCATTCTTTGATACTAGATGAAGAAGTTATTTGTACATATGTGTTAGAAGAATCATTCGTTTATGTGACATGAAGGATTATAAACAAAATTTAAATCTTCAGGTGGGGAAGATGAGAACAGCCTTGTATATTTAATTTTTTATTAGCCTACTACTACCAGTGTCCATTGTGTGTGACACTGAAATCCCATTTACTATGTATGAATTCTTAAACAGGGCTTAGTCTTTGGGACTCTTAAGAATCTGTAATTATTCTGATATTAACACATTTCTGTAGAGCACTTTATAACTCACAGATACTCCCTCTACATTATCTTGAGTTGCAAGACAACCCTATGATGTAAATAGGAATTATTATCCTCATTTTATGTGTTATAAAACTGAGGCTCATGAGAAAAAGTCTTATCTATAATCCACAGACTACTAATGGAGAGCCAAAATGCGAATCTAGGTCTTCTTATGTCACATCCAGTTTTTTTCTTCCAATAAACCATATTCTGAATATCTTAATCATCAATAGTGTGTAAGTCAATTAAAAACTTAAGAGCTGTCTGTTGCTGTGAGAGGTATAGAAGAAATTATTTTTTAATATCTGCAGTGTTCACATATCATGAGGGACTGGACAGAAAGGCAAAGGGAAATGGCTCATTGTTCATCAACATTTAGGGTAACAGCTAAAATACATGTGTATCAGATGGTGGAATGCCTCAAAGATGAAAATCCTCTGAGCAGCAGTGGTCCATGTCTGCGGTAATTCAAAAGGCAGCCATACTGATTGGCAGTGACCATAGTAGGTAACAAAACAATTCAGTTCAGAAGCTTATGCTACACAGTCCACAAGGGAAGGTGCCTAAAGTAAAGGGTCTTTTGCTGCTTACCTGGCCTATGTGAAACTCACCCGTTTGACTGATGAGTTTTTATCTTTGTGGTTTTTGTTGACACAAGGAATATAATGCATCATGGAACACCAGAATAGCATGAGATGACAAGATGAGATACTGGTTCAAAAATGAACAGCATATATAAATAAAACTATATGTAAAATTCTAGTAGAGAACATTTTTACAAAGAGAATGTGAGGATTTTACAAATGTGTATATATAGGCTCACAAAATATTATAATATAATCAGGCCTCCATATCTGTGGGTTCCACATTTATAGATTCAACCAACCGTGGATTGAAGTTATTTGAGAAAAAAACAAAAAAATAAGAATACAACAATAAAATGCAAATAAAACAATACAGTATAACAACTATTTTCATAACATTTACATTGTATTAGGTTTTATAAGTAATCTAGAGATGATTTACAGTGTACAGAAGGATATGCATAGGTTATATGCAACTACTGTGCCATTTTATATAAGGGACTTGAGCATTTTGGTATCCGTGGAAATCTTGGAACCAATCCCCAATGGATACCAGATTACTGTTCTAGGGTATTTATCTTTAATCATCTTCAGATGGTAATTGAAACTATATTTTACCTTTTCATTTCTCCTCTGACCAACTGGTATATTCATGATAAAACGGTAAAAGGCCCAGTACTCCCAGTAAGTCTTCTCTTTATCTACAATGAATATTTTTCAGTTTTCTTGCTTTAAAAATTTTGTGATTATTGTTTTTTTACAGTGTTTTGGTAGAATTTGTGTTTTAAAGATATAGCTACTTTCCATCTGAATTTTTTTCTATCTTAGCACACATTTCTATTACTGAATCTTCTAAGTGCTGTGGAAGCAATTTGTGGTATCTGCTAGCCTCATATGAAGTTATTAATGGCTATTTTCACTATCTACCTTAAAAACAGAGCTTCTGGGAGAAGTTCGTCATGTTGTCTTGATAATAGCAAACCATGAGCTAGCTGCTTGTACACATCTTCCACAAAATAGGAATAATACTTAGCCATGAATTTTCAAAATAATTTTGCTTTGTTATATACAAAACAATATCTGGAATAGCTTAATGATTGCAATCAGGCAGGTCTTATTTGTGGAGGATAATCCGAAATAAAATATGAAGATAACTTAGCATTTTTTTTTTCTGTTTTTCCTCTTCCAGTATTTAGTCTTTGGAAATAGGTCTTACCTACCTAGCTTAGAAGAAAATTGTAGGTCTATAAAATCTTTATATGAAAAATCAGTTTCCATTTTCATTTTCTGTACTTAATAGTAACATGACCTTAATGTCTTAGCATAAATGAATTTTTATGGTTGTGCTATAGCAAAACAGTGGTAGTATTGCCAGTTAGTCTTTGTTTCTTATTACAACATAGCTGCATAATTCCTCTGGGTCATTGCATGTGCTGGACTCCTTTATCCCAAGGAACTCAAACATATCCCCCTAGTTGTCAAGACTTAGTGGAAGGGAAAATGGTTTACAGCCACCACAGTAAATACGTAAGTTATTTGATTCACTGCTGAACTATTGTTAAGTTGAAGCCAATTCTAAACTTTAACTGAGTGTACAGCTCTATGTTGTCGAATAGGGAATGAACCTTCAAACTGACAAGCCTTGTAAAGTAACTGTCTTATAATGAAGTGCCTAATTTTATTTGGGACCTCCCCTGGTTTATGGTTCAAGTGAAGGTATCCACTTAAAGTCAATTAATTATTTCATTTTTCTGCCTGTATTAGATTTGAGAGTCTCTTAATTATGGTGACATATTCAGGCCTCTTTAGTTTAGATGATGTCAATAATTTATTATAAATCCTTATCTTCAGAATTTTATAACAGTAACATGGATCTGCTTGTGGCTGACAACTGCCATAATTTTTTCTTGGCAAGTTTTTCTCACTAGAAAAGAACTGAGAGTCAGGCTACTTTTTAAAAACTCATTATAGTGCTTGATGCTTTTTGTGTTTGATGCAATCCTCTCTGCCATTTACTTATTAAAGAAGAAAATAACCTTTGGCACATAAGTTTAGAAAGGTTTCTCAACTTTAGCACTATTGATTTTCTTTAAATGGTGGCAAAATTTATATAACATAGACTTGACTATTTTAAAGTGTATAATTCAGTGGCATTTAGTACATTTTGTAACCAGAAGGTTGCTGTGCTGTAAGGAAAATAGTTACAAAATGTACTAAAGGTTGCTGTGCAACCTTCTAGTTACAAAACATTTTCGTCACTTCCAAAAGAGATCCTATTCCCATGAAGCAGTCACTTAATCCCTTCCCATTATCAACTTCCCTTACCAGAGAGGTACATTTGTTACAATCAATGAAACTACATTGACATGTCATTATCACCCAAAGTCCATAATTTACATTAGGGTTCACTCTTGGTGTTGTATATTCTATGAGTTCGGGTAAATGCGTAAAGAATGACATGTACCCACCATTATAGTATTATACACAGTAGTTTCACTGCCCTAAAAACAAATCCTCTGTGCGCCACCTATTCATGCCTCCTGCCCACTCCCCCTCCATGCCTGGCCATCACTGATCTTTTTATTATCTCTGTAATTTTGCCTTCTCAGATTGAAGAGAAAGAAACCTTCTCAGATTGGCTTCTTTCACTTGGTATTATGCATTTAGGATTCCTTCATGTCTTTCCATGATTTGATGCTTGTAAATTCTCAACTGTTTGGGGGTAAATATCAAGGAGTACAATTGCTGTATCATATGGTAAGAGTATGTTTAGTTTTGTAAGAAACCATGAAACCATCTTCTAAAGTGACTGTACTATTTTACATTCCCACCAGCAATGAAAGAGAGTTCCTATTGCTCCATGTCCTTGACAGCATTTGATGTTGTCAGTGTTCTAGATTTTGGCCAGTTAAATAGGTGTGTAGTGGTGTCTTCTTGTTTTAACTTGCAATTCCCTGATGATATATAGCCATGAACTGCATAATGATGTTTTCTTCAATGACAGACTACATATATGAAGGTGGTCCCATAAGATTATATACCATATTTTTACTGTACCTTTCCTATGTTTAGATATGTTTAGATACACAAATACTTACATTATGTTACTTACAGTATTCAGTAAGTTGCTTATAGTATTCAGTATAGTCACATGCCATACAGTTTTGTAGCCTAGGAGCAATGAGACTATACCATATAGCCTAGGTGTTTAGGTGTATAGTAGGTTATGCCATCTAGGCTTGTGTAAGTACACTCCATG
Organism: Papio anubis; assembly: GCF_008728515.1. Classification (NCBI taxonomy): domain Eukaryota; kingdom Metazoa; phylum Chordata; class Mammalia; order Primates; family Cercopithecidae; genus Papio; species Papio anubis. The sequence goes on along the minus strand of NC_044996.1, from coordinate 107,990,024 downwards.
ATGTTTGCACAACAACAAAATCACCTAACGATGCATTTCTCATAATGTTTCCTGCCATTAAGCAACACATGACCATATGCTGTGGAGCATATTTTCATTTGTTTATTTGCCATTCACGTATCTTCTTTGGTGAGGTGTTTGTTAAGATCTTTGGCCCATTTTTATATGCTTGTCTTCTTACTGTTTTAAGAGTTCTTTATACATTTTGGATAGCAATCTTTTATCAGATGTACCTTTTTCAAATGTTTTCTCCCACTGGGTGGTTTGTCTTTTCATTCTCTCGATATAATGGTGTTTTTTATAGAAGTAAGTTGAGTCTAAAGGAGAGCAGAGTATGATTCTGGAGACCAAGGTGTAGTCCTAGTCCTATCATCAAGTAGCTGTGGCTTTGGGTAAGTCACTTAACCTATAGATTTCAGTGTAGTGTTCTGGTCAGTAAAATGAAGGGATTAAGATGGATCAGTGGTTTCCAATGTGTTTGGTGAAGCCACAGGTCTTCTAAAGGGGCCCCCGAGGGGCCACCATGAGGGAAGGGAGGAAAAGGAAGTGCCCCTGGTATATAACACCTCTCCTTCAGACAGAACAACTCTACTACGTTGTATTTTATCTGTTTTTATTTCATGATAGGTTGATTTGCAGAGGATCCTATGACTAATAAAATTTGGAAAGCTACCAGATCTCTTTCAGTTCTGAAAATCTGCGACTCATGACCATTAATTACCATCCACATTTTGAGGCTGTATTAATGTGTGAACAGATAGGAAAGAAAGTGATAGAAGAACTAGTGGAATAGCTACTATTATGTGCTTCTCTGATGGTGACAAATCATTCACTCTCTATTTCATGGTTTTGAAGTATATAATTCTTCCAGTGTTTCCAATGTGGCCTATGTTTTAGGTTGAACCATATGAACCTACACTCAACGTATTAGGTTGAACCATGTGAAATGGCTGGAAGTCATGATTTTGGCCTTCAAAAACTGTAATTTCATGTACTTCAACCAATATCAATGCAGTATGCATTGAGTTCAGAGGCTTCTTAAAGCATCTAGCTCGTATATATATAAATGAATTAATTAAAAATGTGTCACAGCCAGATGTGGTGGCTCACACCTGTAATCCCAGCACTTTGGGAAGCCGAGGCGAGTGGATCACTTGAGGCCAGGAGTTCGAGACCAGCCTGGCCAACATGGCGAATCCCTGCCTCTACTGAAAATACAAAAATTACCCGGGCACGGTGGTGCACCCTGTAGTAGTCCCAGCTGCTGGGGAGGCTGAAGCAGGAGAATGGCTTGAACCCAGGAGGCAGAGGTTGCAGTGAGCCGAGATCACACCCCTGCACTCCAGCCTAGGTGACAGAGTGAGACTCTGTCTCAAAAAAATAAACTAAATAAAAATGTGCTGATTTCATGGGTGGTTAACAGTCCAGTTTGGAAACAAATGAGATTCCAGAATTCTACACATCAGCCCACCACCTCTTTTGGGATTGATGTACATGTAGAATCAATAGCAAGAGTTTATTGAATATAATCAAAATCAATTTGGCTTTTACAATTACTACATTATTTTTGGCAAATATCAGTAGCTGCCAATAGTTAAAGGCATGTGAGGTCTAGGCTTCCCACAATTTGACTACCAGGTTACAACTAAGTCTTAGACCGAATTTTGCTATACACAGACATTTATCAACGAGATGATACAGTTCTGCCATATAACTTATTATATAAACTCTATGAAATCCTATTTCTTTCCTCATTTAGGATCTCCCACAATATCTTTGATAAAAAGTTCATCTAAGGCATATGTGACAGCATTCTAGCAGTGGTATTCAGCTAACCCATCTAGTTAGATTAAAGCAATCAAGAATCCTTCACATCATCAGCTAAACATGAGGACTTTTAGGAATCAAGTCTTGGCCACCATTCCTAAGAGTACAAACTTCAGAGGCTTTAGATTTTTATACTGTGTTCAGGCAAACCCTTGACTGCTGCTGTCATTTCTGGAGCAAATTCACATAAAAACAACATTTCTTTCACCAGTGAAAAGTCATTTGTGAAATTCATGTTAGTGCTTACTAACAGTAGCACTAAACTCATCAATGAAACTCCATTTCTTAAACCCATTATGCTCTATTGTGGGCTGGAGAGAAATATAGCCAAATGCTTTTGTAGTAGCTACCTTTGAAATGTGGCTTTTTGGTTAAATGTAATATGTGTCCTACTAGGACAGTTATCCACTCCTAGAGTCTAGATTACAACTATCACATATAATACCTATCCTACAGTCTATACTGATGAGTTGTAAAGCAATCATTACAACATAAAATTATGCACTACAAACTATAGTTCATCTTATGAGTTTTATCTACCTGTCTTTATTTTCTATTAAATGGTGATTATTAGTCACAGCTATTGCCATAGTCTTTTATATGAGATAGAATGTAATCGGTATAGATAGGGTCCATAAACTAGAAAGGAAATCTTATGGTTGTAACAACCGCAAACATCAAGACTACTGATATTGCTGCTGGTACAATTGAGGCACCAGTAAGAGTAGAACTAGCTGTCTTTGGAATTCTCTTGTTTTGGTGATTCCACCTGATTGTGTGCTTAATCATGCCAAATTAGACTAATAATTCCATATTTGTTTGTTTCTTGTGGGCAAAGCATTGCTCTTGGTTCAGAAATATATATTAGAATACCATGCCTTTAAATCAATTTGCATAATTGCTATTAATTTGATTGCTGTAATCTGCCATTTCATGAAGAATTCTTTTTGATAAGAAGTAGTTATAAATTTTAAAACCCCTTCAAAGAAAACTTTGCCTTTTGCCTTCCTCTGTGGGAGAATATATTGTGCCATTTCTCTCTATGTCCTTTTTCCTTACAAAGCATGAAATCATTAGGTGAGAGACATCTGAATGTATGCCCTAAAATTTGGCTTTTACGAATACCATACTGAGATAGATAGTGTCACTCTGGTGTGAACCATGTTTGTTTTATTTTTAAAGAATACTGACTTTATAGACACACATTACCTCTTTTGTCATCTCTCATATAGAAATCCATTTCTGGCATATTATCCACACTTTTTCCAGGAAACCTACCTGTTATCTGGTATTTCATTGTATGCCTCTGGTACTACAGATTTGTTTAAGTTTTAGGTAATGATCATAACTACTATATGGTCCTTAGGGGGTAGATTTTAGGTATTAAATATATTAATAATCATTTTTTTTCCTCTCAGTCTCCCCACTCCCACTAGCTCAATCCTGCAACTTCGAATTATTTTTTAAATATATGAGCTTTTGAATGGGTTTCAGTTCCCTCATTCCTGTGTAAACATATACTATATGCTATACTAAACTATAAGTTTGCAAAACTGGTTGGGCACATGGACATCACCATACAATAAATTCTGAATTATTATAAACATATCAGCTATGAAAAGTTAACTTTTAATTTCCAGAAATAGTTTAACAATGGTGAAATAAATGGGGACATTGTATGTATTGCCACCTTCCTAAGTAAAAATAGGAGGATGATTTAAATAGTGTCTTTTTAGTTTGCCTAATTTTGTTTTTTAGTAAGTGAAATGTCACTTCAGAGTGTGAGACTTTGATTTCCTAGGGAAAGTTGTTTCCATCAGTCTGTGATAAGAAGTACCTATTTAACACTTATTTTAGCAGGGAAAAAAAAAAGCTTGAAGGCATTATATGCAGGCACAACTGAATAATAGTATCAAAATGACTTAGAAGCAAGAAAACAAAGAATTATGAGTTTGACACTTCATAAGATTTTTAAAAAATAAAGCTAAGCACAGGATTGGGTGGGGTGGGTGCTTTTTTGATTTTCTCTGTTTGTTTGTCTATTGTTGGTTTGGGGTATGGTGATTGCTTGGCTGGATAATTGTGTATTAATATCCCAAAGGGATTTGGATCCGATACACTACTCCCACTTTCTGAAATTCTTTCCAATTATAGAACTCTTTTTTTTTTTTTTTTGAGACGGAGTCTCGCTCTGTCGCCAAGGCTGGAGTGCAGTGGCTGGATCTCGGCTCACTGCAAGCTCCGCCTCCCGGGTTTACGCCATTCTCCTGCCTCAGCCTCCCGAGTAGCTGGGACTACAGGCGCCCGCCACCTCGCCCGGCTAGGTTTTTTTTTTTTTTTTTTTTTTTTTTTAATTTTTTAGTAGAGACAGGGTTTCATCGTGTTAGCCAGAACGGTCTTGATCTCCTGACCTTGTGATCTGCCCGTCTCGGCCTCCCAAAGTGCTGGGAATACAGGCTTGAGCCACCGCGCCCGCCCTAGAACGCTTTATGGTTACAACTGAAAGTACTTAAGAAATCATATCCAACACCTTTGCTTCATCAATTAGGAAACACGTTCAGATAAATTAAGCAACAAATGTAGTATCAGAGAGCCAGTTTACTGCCAGAGCTGCAACAGGAATCCATATATCCTGACTACAAATTCAGGGTCTTTTTACCATACCATACTTTTTCCTTATCCTATACTTTCACTTGCCTCAATACAGGGTTGGTGAAAATGGTTAATAGATATTGGCTCTCTTAGACTTCAGCAACATATCTCAAAAGGCAGCTTTCATGTGATAAACAGGCGGCTTGAATAAGCAGAGAGCTTTGCATGTTCTACAGTCTTGTATGAGAAATTTACAGTTAAGCCAGATTACTAGAGATTTATTCAGAAAAGGAATCAGCTTCCTGGTTAGTTTGTGGACTCTGTAGATTTAGTCTCTAGTACACCAACATTTATACAACACTGGGAAGAAATTTTCTATTTGAGCAAATATATTTTGCAGATTGCGGATGCTTACCTTTTTAAACATGATTTAAAATATTTTTAAAAACCATATTTTTATAGAAATAGTTCTAAATTAGATTATATAATTTACTGCCTCCTTGAACATTATCCTGAACATCATATAGCCCTTTATTGGTGACTCACATTCACCATGATAAACATAATCATTGATGTCTATAGCCTTGAGAGCTGTCAGTGTGCTGGGGTTTAGATCCTACTCTAACCCCCAAAGAACCTTCTGACTCTCTTCTCCCTTGCCTTCAGATTAATTAGCTTTCACTTCTGTTTGCTTTCAGTATGTTGATCTAGTTCAGCTCACCCTGTCCCTTCTGCTTTCCAGTTTTCATGTGCAATGAGGCTTTGAAGTCTCAGGAGCCAGGCTCCTGCACATGCATAGAGGAAACTGACCTTTGGTTAGTGTAAGAAGTTGAGGTTTCCCTGTAGATAAAGCATCAGGTGAGTTGTAATGCATGACCTTGGTTGTCTCTTGTTTCTAAGTTCATGAGAATGGGTTTATTTGAGCAACTTTTGCATTTCTGCATAAATGAGGTATTACTGTCATTCATATCTGTAGTGATTATGTAAAACCTTGAATAGCCACCCAAACTGTCAACCTAAAATTCAATAAAGCATATTTTGTTATAGTTACTTATGATTATCTAAACATACATACCTGTCATGTATGTAATTTTTCTTCCATAATCTATCCTTTCTAAGAGCTTCTTTGTGGTCTGTTGTTAAACTTTCAGTGATGATAAGCTATCAACATATATTTGACCAAAGTTGAAGTTAATAAAAGCAAGCATATACATTATGGCAAAGGCTGTTTCCTCACAAGTTTGTTACAAGTATCAAATTCTTATAATAAGGACCACTTCTCGACCATTTATTGAGAAGAAGTTCTGAAATTTTAAAATCTCATGATATACCCAAAATATTTATGAATCATAAAAGTATATTGTAGCAACTATACAGCATTGGTTAACTGAAAGGACTTATAAGATTCTACGGGGTATATTCTCGTAAGGCTTTAATAATGACTCAAGGTATGGTACAGCAGGAGAGAGATCACTCACAAGGCCATTTTTAGTTGCACAGGACACATTTGTCTTCTAATTGTGAACCACCAAGATATGTGCAAGATAACCTTGGTATTGGGAGCTAAGGCACACATTTACAGAAGATGTTTGATATCCCACTGGTCATGTAGCTGAAACTAGACTATGTAATCAATTAGTCAGGTGCAGTCAGCCTATATGTTTTCCAAAAATAGTTCAGACAAGCTACTACAGTGTGCCTCCAAGCGAATTTGAGACATTAAATAGCACTTTGTAAAGCTACTACATTTCATACCAGACTTGACCAAGGAGACCAAACTCCCAGGCATTCCTGAAGTTAAGGAGACAGACTCACGGCAAGTTAATCCTATTTATTCTATATTTTCTAAGTGTATTTTTATTATCAACTTGATAAATATCATTTTTTTTCTTTCACGGAATAACTGCCACAATGGTAGCAACAGTGAGTCACACTACTACTTATTGTAAATTTGTTCTTTTTCAAGCCCTGAGCAAAGCACTTATTTATAACTTATAACTTGAGATTGGTGCTATTTTTTCAGTTTTACAGATGAATAAGTGACACTTAGGTTTTTGTTTTCTTCACATAACTATTTGTTCTGACAACCCTTTTTCTAACTAGTGCACACTACTTAACAAGCTTGGGATATCAGTAAGATTAAATACATTACTCAAAACAACCACAAGGCTCCCCCAATCAATGCCATAATGTCTTTATTCCTTTTCTGACTAACCTTGTTCCCATGAGAAATTCAATAACTCCAGGGTTGCACAATAGGTCAGTAGGCCCTGACTTTTGCATTGAAGAAGAGATATGGAATGCTAGGTTCATTTGTAGAAAGTCCTCATTCTCTGTTCTTGATGTTCTTGCTACTGTTGCTGGTGTATAGTTTTATATCAAAAATAGGGCACCTATGGCCAGTTGCTGTGGCTCATGCCTGTAATCCCAGCACTTTGGGAGGCCAAGGTGGGAAGATGGCTTGAGCCCAGAGTTTGAGACCAGCCTGGGCAACATGGAAGAACCCCGTCTATGCCAAAAAAAGAAAAGAAAAGTCGAGTGTGGTGGCACACACCTGTAGTCCCAGCTACTCAGGAGACTGAGGTGGAAGGGTCTCTTGAGCCCAGGAGGCAGAGGTTGCAGTGAGCCAAGATCGCATCACTGTACTCTAGCCTGGGCTACAGAGCGAAACTCTGTCTCAAAAATAAATAAATAAATAAGTTAAGTAAGTAAATAAATAAATAAATAAATTAGGGCATCCAAACCACAAACTCACACACCCACCAGAAATATGCCTGCCTTTTGACCTTGAACATCCATCATGTTCAGTCTTACAATAGAACTCTTTGTGTATCTCTTTTATTATATCTCTGTTACCTCTTGCACTGAAGAACCTTGAGGGCAGAGGTCACCTGCTACTCATCTTTGTGACTTGTTGCATCTACTTATGTCATTTATTTTTATTATTTTCTTTTGAAGAGAAAGCATGGGTGAGAGCTTATTTATTTTGAAATTATGAAAAAGTGGTTACATTTTTTGAATAAATATACTTATTTTGTGTGTATGTATGTGTAAATATGCCTTGGATTTGAAATATTTAATAAGAGTGTTTCCTAACTGAATCTGCAGAAAAAAAGTTTAGGTTTTTCTTTATTTCCTTTAATGGGAAACCTTCGTGTGTTAAATAACACCCCAGTATTGTGTTCTCAAGGCACATTTACATTCTGTATACTTGTCACATCATGTAATCCTTCATTAAGGCATGCACATGATTCCTGATAGCTGTAATTTAACTCACACAATTTAAGGAGAAAGAGGCAATTAAGGAAGTGATCACTCAATTTAAGGAAGTGATCAACTTTAGTTTCAAACATCATGGCTTTAGTTAAATGTCCTAACGCAAGACCTTGCATCCTGGAAATTGCCCCATGTTTTTAGAGGAGGTAGTCTGATTTCATCCTAGAGATCAAAGCTGCCACCTTCTCCTTTATTTTGTTTTCACATTTTAAAAAATTCTAATTTTAGGGGCACATGTTCTCAGGATCTCCTGAGGGCTGTGTCATGGGCAAAAAAGAAAATAATTTAGTTCTGGTATCATCATTTAGGGTCCATTAGGCTTCCAAATACTTTGATGAGCACTGGCAAATTCTCTGCCACTACTTCCTGTTCCCTAATATGTGGCAGACATAACTAATCTATAATAGTATCTTTCCTACAGGTCAGATTCTTACTTTAAGTGATATCTTCTAATGGACTGGATTTGGCAAGTGAGATAAAATCTACTTGCCAACTGAATCCATGTAGAGTTCTCAGTATTATATTACCTTGCCGCCCAGTACAAGAAATACATAGAAGATGATTATGGAATGCTTGGTAATTTGATTAGACTTGGATTAGAAGCTTTGTGTCCTGCTATATTACCTTCCAATTGCTTATTCTTCTAAATTAGACTGCTTTCCGGTTACTGGAGTTAGTGGCTTGCTTTGACTCACCTTTTTGAGTTGGATAGCATATAAGAAAATAATTGTCTCTTAGAAGCATTTAGCTTTCTTCTCTTAAAAGTTCAAAATACATTAATGTTGATTGTTTGATTTATCCTCAGAAAAACTGATTCAAAACCCACGGATATCTTAGACCACATTAACATATGTATTGTCTTTAAAACAAGGAAGCCGATAATCCTGATCAGTTTTGCACTTGTCAGACCAAACACAAAGTATTGCACTCAGCATAGGTCACTGTATTTTCAGAGGAAGATGATGCAGACTCAAATCCATTTTCTATGGCAAACAGATGAAGAAACAAGACATGTTTATTCTGGAAAAGAGAAGTCCCACGGGAAACCATTTACTGTCTTTCTTCCTGTATTAGTTGGCCTGTTATATGGAGGAGACTTACGTGTTAATTCAGAGGGTATAAATAAGACCAATGACTAGGAAGTTGTTAAATCAGTAAAATATCTCTTGAAAAAGGGTACTGTAGTCAAATATCACAAATGCATGTATCATGTTCCGTTTCAGGAGACTTACAAATACATGCATGCATAATGATGTTTCAGTCAACAATAGACCGTGTATAGAATGATGGTCCCATAAGATTAGGAGCTGAAAAGTTTCTATTGCCTATTGACATCATAGCATCACAGTATAACACATTACTCACGTGTATGTGGCAATACTGGAGTAAACAAACCTACTGCACTGCTAGTCATATAAAAGTATAGTACATACAATTATATATTGTACATAATACTTGAAAATGATAACAAATGACTATGCTGCTGGCTAATAATGTATTTACTATTTATTGTCATTCTGGAGTAAACTCCTTCTACTTATGAAAAAAATTAACTATAAAGTAGCTTCAAGCGAGTTCTTCTGGAGGTAGTACAGAAGAAAGCATTGTTATAATAGCAGGTGACAGCTCCATGCATGTTATTGTCCCTGAAGACCTTCAAGTGGGATAAGATGTGGATGTGGAAGACAGTGATACTGATGATCCTGACCCTGTGGAGGCCTAGGCTAATGTGTGTGCTTGTGTCTTAATTTTTTACAAAAAAGTTCAAAAAGTAAAAAAATACAATAAAATTTTTAAATAGGAAAAAGCCTTATAGAATAAGGATATATGTAAAGAAATAAAATATTTTTGTACAGCTGTACAATGTGTGTTTTAAGTTGTGTTACCACTAAAGAGTTAAAAAGTTAAAAATTTAAAAAGAGTATAAAGTAAAAACGTTATAGGAAGCTAAGGTTAATTTATTACTGAAGAAGGAAAAACATTTTCCTTCTTTTTATTTTCATTTCATTTTATTTTTTATTTTTTAATTTAATTTTAATTTTTTTGAGATGAGGTCTCACTGTGTTGCCCAGGCTGGTCTCGAACTCCTGGGCTCAAGCAATCCTCCCACTGTGCTGGGATGACAGGCATGAGCCACCACTCCCAACCAAAATATTTTTTTTAAGAAATATATTTTTATATATTTAATGTAGCCTAAGTGGACAGTGTTGATAAAGTCTACAGTAGTGTACAGTAATGTCCTAGGCCTTCACATTCGCTCACCACTCACTCAGGCCAACTTTCAATCCTGTTAGCTCCATTTATGATAAGTGCCCTGCAAACTCCTTTTATGGTAAGTGCCCTGTACAGTACCATTTTTTATCTTTTATATCATATTTTTCCTGTACATTTTCAATGTTTAGATATACAAATACTTACCATTGTTATAATTGCCTATAGTATTCAGTATAGTAACAAGCTGAATAGATTTATAGCCTAGGACCAACAGGCTATATCATATAGCCTAGGTTACTAGTAGGCTGTGCCATCTAGGTTTGCGACAATACACTCCGTCCTGTTTGCACAATGATGAAACAGCCTAACATATTTCTCAGAATGGATCCACATTGTTAAGTGATGCATGACTGTTTATACTAAATATATATTAAGGACCCTAAAAAGTCATTCAGTGAAAGATCTCTTTAAATTTGTTAACCCTAGCATTCCGTAAATACTTCCTCAGAATGTTTCCAAGGAACTCTCATTAGGATAGTGATTCTCAAACTGTGGTAATGGGAGCAGCAGCAGCAGCAGCATTTCCTGGGAACTGAGTAGAAATGTAATTTTATAGCCCTACCTCAGATCTATGGCATCAGAAGCTCTGGAGTGGGACCCAGCAGTCTGTGTGATAGTCCTTCAGGGATTCTGATGCGGCTAAAAGGCAAGAAGCATTGTTAGAAAATTTTACTATTATTCTCCAACTTAACAGTAACCTTTTGCTTTCCTTCATTACACTTACCACAATTTGTATTTTCTAAAGTTTGTTCTAATGATATTCTATGAATCTGTGAATTCATATTCCATAATCATAATCTATTCTCTGAATTTCCTTCCTTCTGTACCTCATAAAGGGTCATAAAGGCAACCCTTTCTGAGGTACAGAAGGAAATACTCATTGAAGGCCTATCATGGTTTTCACCCTGGTATAAGTGCCATCTAGCTGGTATCAATTTGGATACTTTAAAGAATCCTAAATAATAAGTCCATATATTCTATAAAGTAAAATACTCATTTCTATAACAAAGCAAAACTTTACTCCATTGCTGACTGTCATTGTCATTTTTAAAAGAGCACATAACTCTTTTAAAGTTTTTCATTTCCTTCAAAATGTTTTTCAGAAAATGTAGACTTTTTTAGCATCTTGAAAGATCCGTAATATGCCTTTTCTCATGTCAGAATTCTATAAATTAGGAAATGTTCTAATCTCTTGCATTAACAGAGATGAAATTCTGGTGGCATTATATTTGTCTCTCCAAACAAGCAACACTCTTTTAGAAAAATGTAATTGAAATTGAACTTAAAATCTATTTGTATTTAAAAATAAAAAATCTTATTTTTTATTTTTATATTTTATTATTAAAATAAAATAATCTTATTATTTTACATGGTTTCATAAATGTATTTTGAATGTTTATATTGAAATGCCTCTGTAAATCATGCAGAAGAATTTTCTTTTTCTAAAGGACAGTGAAATGAGGTTGAATGTGTTAAAAAGCATCACACTGTATTTAACTCAAGTACATTTAGAACAAAATTATTATTAGGATTTTCATAGAATGAATCATGGCCAAATTTAACTTCTCAATTTTTTTTTTTAAAACCTATTCTTTTCATACAAGTAAGAGCTCTCTGGGTTTATATTACTAGGTCAACTGAAGTGTTATTTATTTTTAGGTAGACGGACAAAGACTGATAATCTAGAGACTGGATTTGATTTGGCTGCTGCTGTTGTCAGCAGAATGCCTTGGGGTATCTACTTACAGTAATGAGAATAAGTAGTGCTATCATTATTACTATATTTAAATACCCATGGTTTGCAGGAATGTGCTAAAGTCTGAATATCACATAGTTAGTTATGTCACTGTCCCTGCCCAGGGCAACTGCTATTGAAAGGACATACTCACATGATGAAGAAGATAGCAGATACAGTGGTTTGGAGCTGAGTGTTACTTCATTGCTGACTCACCGAAAGAGGCTTAGGATGTTGGCTATGTTTTCTAAAGAGCATCTTGCAGTTTTCATCTGGTATATCAACTTCTCACATAGGTTTTTTATTACATTTTTATGCTTCTTATTATATTTCTTTTTAGTTTTCCTCACGGGAGAAAAAGCCAATTCCGTATTAAAACGCTACCCAAGAGCTAATGGGTTTTTTGAAGAAATAAGACAGGGCAACATTGAGCGTGAGTGCAAAGAAGAATTCTGTACATTTGAAGAAGCAAGAGAAGCTTTTGAAAATAATGAAAAAACTGTAAGTATGTTGGCAATTTAAAAAAATTTGCCTTAATTTGCCTACCTTTTTGATGTATATTTGAAATCTGCATCCCTGAATTATGTACATTGCTAGCAATTAAAAATTCTTTTGTTAGGAGCTCAGGAAGTGGCATCTAATTAGTAATATTCTGTGGGTTGGAGAGCTAGGTTCACCTCCCCTTGTGCTGGACTGTCTTTGAAAGCCCCGTTTCTATAGGACTCTGCTGAGCTAGGATTTATCATCTTGACAAGTAGGAAGGATTTGATTTGCACCAAGCTTTGTTCTAGAAGGTTATAGATAACATCACTTTGCCTAATTACAGAGAAAGTGTGGAGGAAGCTAATGGATGGTGATAGTGTTTTAAAAGGTTTTACAAAAGAAAAGACATCCAGACATACCTTCCCACTCCACGAGAATACTCCTGTTTACTTCTCTTTACTCTAGACTATATGCTATTCAAGGAGAGCAGGAATGGGACAGCACAAGGCAGGGGTGAAAATTCTATAGAACTGCTCCACAGCTGGAAATTGTTACCAGAGGTAGCCATTGTGTAAAGATTCAGTCCTGGGCAGCAGGAAAATAACCCTAGATGCCAAACAAGTGGTGTAACTTAATGCTAAAAAGATACTAAATATACCTTAAGAGCAGCAGATGCAAAAGTTTTAAAGAAAGGGGTAAGAGGAAGAAGTCACATCTTAGTCAAATCACAGGGTTAGAAATAGGGAAAGAAATATATCATCCATGATACCATCATGCAATCACAAAGCACTGTTGGCCTTTATTTCCCTTCCAGCTTTTTTCCTTTGCGTCCGCTTAGTCATTGTTGGTTTTATTTTATTCATTTTACTTTTTAAAAATAGTATATGTTCATTGTAGAGAAATTTAAAAATGTAGTAACATAAAATCACTTGAACCATGGGCCAAGCTGTACCTTAGCCCCTTTTAGCAATGGCTGGAGTGACTGGGATTCAGGGCACCATGTCCCTAGGCTGCACTCGGCCCAGCCCACAAAACCATTTTTTCCTTCTGGGCTTCCAGGTCTGTGATAGGGGTGGGTAGGGGCTGCCATGAAAACCCATGACATGCCCAGGAGACATTTTCCTCATTGTCTTGGGGATTAACATTTGGCTCCTTGTTACTTATGCAGATTTCTGAAGCCAGCTTGAATTTTTCCTCAGAAAATGGGTTTTTCTTTTTTACTACATCATTAGGCTGCAAAATTTCTAAACTTTTATGCTCTGTTTTCCTTTTAAAATAGAATACTTTTAACAGAACCCAAGTCACCTCTTGGATGCTTTGCTGCCTAGAAATTTCTTCCGCCAGATACTCTAAATCATCTTTCTCAAGTTCAAAGTTCCACAAATCTCTAGGGCAGGGGCAAAATGCTGCCAGTTTCTTTGCTAAGACATAGCAAGAGTCACCTTTGCTGCAGTTCCCAACAAGTTCCTCCTCTCCATCTGAGACCACCTCAGTCTGGACCTTATTGTTCATATCACTATGAGCTTTTTTTGTCAAAGCCATTCAACAAATCTCTAGGAAGTTCCAAACTTTCCCACATTTTTCTGTCTTCTTCTGAGCCCTCCAAACTGTCCCAACCTCTGCCTGGTACCCAGTTCCAAAGTCACTTCCACATTTTCGGGTATCTTTTCAGCAGTGCCCCACTCTACTGGTACCAATTTACTGTATTAGTCGTTTTCACGCTGCTGAACCTGAGACTGGGAAGAAAAAGAGGTTTAATTGGACTTACAGTTCCACATGGCTGGCAAGGCCTTAGAATCAGGCGGGAGGTGAAAGGCACTTCTTACATGGTGGCAGCAAGAGAAAATGAGGAAGAAGCAAAACGGAAACCCCTGATAAACCCATCAGATCTCGTGAGATTTATTCACTGTCGTAAGAATAGCACAGGAAAGACTGGCCCCCATGATTCAATTACCTGCCCCGGGCCCCTCCCACTACATGTGGGAATTCTGGGAGATACAATTCAAGATTCGGGTGGGGAAACAGCTAAACTATATTGTGTGTATATACCACATTTTCTTTATACAGTGATCTGTCAGTGGGCATTTGGTTACTTTTAGTTAGGAGTAATATTTAGAAACTGAGATCTGGGAGCTAGAATATGCTCATTGCTACCAGAATGTCATTACTTCTGGATCTTTCAGCAATAGAGCTAGGAAAAAAAAAATCACATATATGTATACATGCATACAAATTCTATATATGTCTATATGTAGACATGTAAACATATGTATAAATGTAGACATATATGCGAAATAACTAATTCATTATGCTGATCTCCAATTCCAATCCAACCCCTCAGCACTCCTCCAGCCATTCTATATTTGTAGATACGTAAAAATTCCTTATAGATGTTCTTCTACAATGAGAATTCCAGCACCCAATAACATCAATATATTAATAACTCATTTGCTTAGTTGTATAATACACACACAATGGATTTGGAATTTTAATATCTGTAATGTAATGGGGAGAGGGAAAACTTTTATATTCATTCATGCATGCATGCATGCATTTTTTTAGCATCTTATTTGGAAATAATTATAGATTCACAAAAAATTGCAAAGATAATACAGTGAGGTCCCATGTAGCCTTTACTCAGTTTCCCCCAGTGGTTACATCTTAAATAACTGTGAGATCAAAACTAGGAAACTGACCTTGGTACAGTCTGTATGTATAGTTCTATGTCATTTTATCACTTGTACAGATTTGTGTAACCATCACTGCAATCAAGTAGCAGACATGTTACATTACCACAAAGTTTTCCCTCATACTACCCCTTAATAGTCACACCTACCATCTTCCACAACTATCCCTAACCCTTAGCAATCACTAATCTGTTTCCATCTCTATAATTCTGCCATTGCAAGAATGTTATATAAATGGAATAATATAATATGGAACCTTCAAAGAGTCATCATAATGCTCTTGAGATTAATCCAAGTTATGTATATCAATGGTTCATTCATTTTTGTTTCTGAGTAGCATTTTGCTGAGCCATTTGCTTATTGAGAGACATGTGTGTTGTTTCTAGTTCTTGGCTTTTACAAATAAAGCTGTTATGAACATTTAATAGGTTTTTGTATTGACATACATTTTCATTTCTGTGGGGTAAGTCCCTGGGAGTACAATTCTTGGGTTGTATGGTATATGTGTAGTTTTTTTAACACACTGACAAACTAATTTGTCATTGTATAAATTGCCATCTTACATTCTCACCAACAGTGTTTGAGAGATCCAGTTTCTTTACATACTCATGAGCACTTGGTGTTTTTACTATGTTTTATTTTAGCCATTCTGCTAGGTGTGTAGCGATAACGTCTTGTGATTTTAATTTGCATTTCCTTAATGGCTCATGATATTGAACATCTTTTTATGTGCCTATTTTCTATTTATGTATGTTCTTTGGTGAAATCTCTCTTCATGTCATTGGCTTACTTTCTGATGGGATGTTTTATTTTATTTTACTATTGAGCTTTGAGAGTTCTTTATTATCCTAGGTTTGGATCTGTTTTCAGATATATAGTTTCAAGGCTATTTGAGTTTTATATATTCATTGTATATTCTACTACTCTCGTATTGCTTAAGTTTTATCATTGATTCTCAGGGTGAACAATGTTTTTTTGTTGTTGTTTTTGGAGACAGATTCTCGCTCTGTCGCCCAGGCTGGAGTGAAGTGGCGCAATCTCGGCTCATGGCAACCTTTGCCTCCCAGGTTGAAGTGATTCTTGTGCCTCAGCCTCCTAAGTAGCTGGAACTACAGGTGCTTGCCACCATATCCAGCATACACACACACACACACACACACACACACACACACACACACACATATATTTAGTAGAGATGGAATCTCACCATGTTGCCCAGGCTGGTCTCGGAATCCTGAGCTCAGGCAGTCCGCCCACCTCAGCCTCCCAAAGTGCTAGGATTATAGACGTGAGCCACCATACCTGGCCATCATGGTGAACAATGTTTTTAATGCCTACCTCTCTGGCCTTTTATCCATCTCAGTGCTTCTATATATCATTTCCCACCCACAGACAGGACGCTGCATGTCAGCAATCTTTGAAGCAAGTAGAAGAAATTCCTTCAACTGTGAGAGAATTGCTTGAGAAATTTTCTGTACTTCCAGCATCACCTTTTCCTTCCTATGGAATCATTCTCATCTCATTAGCCTACATGCCCTTAGAAAGGAAAAAAAAAAAAAACCCTCTCTTAAGACATCCCCATCCAACAACCACTTCATTTCTTGAAACTCTGCTCTGCCTACAATTGCTCCCCTAGTGAACTTTCCTCTTCTCATACTTCAAATGCTGGTAACTTCCAAATTTATATTTGTAGTTCCTGGAGGGCTACACTGAACTACAGACTTGTATGGCTAACTGCCTACTCAACATGTTATCTTAGAATCAAATATGGTTCTCAAACTAAACAGACATATTTGCACCCCTTCCCCCAAATATCGACACTTACTACAGCCTCTCTGATCTCAATAAGTAGTAAGTCCATCCACCATGTTTGCTGATCTCCAAAGCTTTTTGCCGTCTCTGACTCCTCTTTTTTTCATATCTCACACCCCATCTGCAATAGTTGGTTCTGATATGAAAATATACTCAGAATCTAGCCACCTTTCTACTTGTTACCACTTTACATCCAAGCCACCACCACCCTGTCATCTGTATGATTTTTTGGCCCCTGCCCCATAGTTGATTCTCAAAACAGCAGGTTAGAGTGATCCTTTAAAGTCTCTTACTTGCAAGGGCTTCCCATCTCCCTCAGTAAAGGCCAAAGTGCTCAGAATCACCCACCAGGTACTACACAATCAGTCCTCATCTATCTTCATCCCACACCTTCACTCCATAATTAGTTATTTCTTTACCACATCTCCTATGACACTCCACCCCTTTGCTGTGGCTTTCTTGTGCCTCCTCACATACACAGACAGCACATGTCCTGCCTCATGACTTTGGCACTTGCTCTCTTCTATGCTAGATGGATATGTCTGAGTTCCTTCACCACTCTCAAGTCTTCACTCAAGTTCACTTTCTCAGTGAGAAAGTATCCTACCTTAAATTGCAACCTCTTGTCCCTTCTGTGACTTTTTTCTTTCAAGCACTGACATCATTTGACATCTATTTATTTATTTATTTTTTTAATTGTTACTCCTCCCTCCCTGCCAGGACCGTTAGCTCCATGAGAGCAACATTTCTCATCTGTTTTGTTCATAGCTATGGTCCCTACCATATAAAGCAGTGCTGGTACATAATAGAGGCCAAATAAATATTTGATGGATGAATGAAGGAATGGATTGGCAAATTACAAAGTAAATTTAATTTATGGGAAGAACCGATTTAAAACTTGTTCCCAAGTTGGCTGATAGATAATAGACTTTAAAATGGTTTTTATTATGTTGTTGTTATATTTCCTTCTTTGTGCTTTAAAGTTTGTCATCTGAGTTTGTTCATGCCATTAAAACAATCCCATTTAGGATAAGGTGTGCTAGCCTTTGATCTAGCAAATGTAATTGAAGTGGCATTCTCATTTTTGGATCTGTTTCAGAACAACTATTTCAGAATAATGTTTGTTATCTGCTAATCAGGATCTAGCCTTGCCAGCACAGTTTCATCTTAATTTTGGCAGTGAAGAAAATGATTGGATTTGAGATTTGCTTTATACTTTTAGACTATCTTTACTATCTTTTTGTTTACTAAAATTTATCTCTCAGAACACTTTTACTCATACATGTTTTCATCATTTCCAAGCATGAAGTATGTGAATTTAGAAGTCCGCTTTCAATAGAATGTTTATTGTTGGAGTTATTTACCTAATTTGGAATACAAGTCTAATTATACAATGGGAGAAAACATATTGTATTTCATGGTCCTCATTTTCATCATGTAGGAAGTGGGTCAGATTTATTCAGACATTATCTGCTGAATGCCTGCTATGTAACAGACACAGTATATATGACAATGTATAGGCTGTTCCTCCCTCATGGCATTTGCGCTCTGGTAGAAACAGCAGACATATGCACAAAGGCTTATATGAGCATGCTGTAAACCTTAAATATACACAATTTTTATTTGTCAGTTATACCTCAATAAAGCTGAATTGTCATGCCAAAATCCTCTGCTTTGAGAATCAGATGGACCTTGATTTGGTGTCTGAGCTCTGTCACCTACTGACTGTATTGCGTTTTGCAAACATTTCATCTTTTAGGCCTTAATTTTTGTGTCTTTTTAAAGGAGGATATTATACCTACAGCATTAGGTTTGAGACTGTGCACTTAGTATAGTGCTTGGAACAGAGAAAACTTTCAATACATATAATTTATTCTAGTTTTTAGGTGCTGAATTCTTGCCACTTTATTTAGGAATCATTATTTCACCACGGTCACTTTTTCTCTCTTCTCTCTATGAGACTGTGAGGGTTCTCTACATTTTGGAACTGTTAATCTTGCACTAACATTGAGAAAATAGTGGTAATTCTTTAAAACAATGATTACAGAACTTTTAATCATATATAATTTCTAGTTTATTTTGCTTGACTTTCCACAGTGGTTGGCTTCAAACTTTAGCGTGCATAGGAACAGTCTGGGTGCTTAGCAAACCTGCATAGTCCCACCTAGTGCCCAGATCTGGGTTTCTAATTCCATTCTACAGTGAAATAAAACAGGACGTTTTAGGGACATGGCTAATTATTGGGCTGGAGCGTGGAGAATACAAGATGAACTGGAGAACATTGTGGTACGAGAAAGTAAGGAAGTGCTATAATCCGAAGAATGGGAACATGTTAAAGGGACACAGGAGGTAACCTAAAGAAGCTCTCAGTGGCCAAAGCTGAACAATTTTTTTTTTTTTTTTTTTTTTTTGAGACGGAGTCTCGCTCTGTCACCCAGGCTGGAGTACAGTGGCCGGATCTCAGCTCACTGCAAGCTCCGCCTCCCGGGTTCACGCCATTCTCCTGCCTCAGCCTCCCGAGTAGCTGGGACTACAGGCGTCCGCCACATCGCCCGGCTAGTTTTTTGTATTTTTTAGTAGAGATGGGGTTTCACCGTGTTAGCCAGGATGGTCTCGATCTCCTGACCTCGTGATCCACCCGTCTCGGCCTCCCAAAGTGCTGGGATTACAGGCTTGAGCCACCGCGCCCGGCCAAAGCTGAACAATTTTAGCCACAAAATAAATAATGTAGTATTGGATTATAGCCCAAAACACAAAATAAATACACACAATTGTATAATGATATAAATGCATGAATGAATGAAAAGGTGAAAAGAGAAAAATCCACACTATAGAATTCCAAATTATGTATGTAAATACTCCACCCCAGAAGGTAGAGCTTAATTTCCTTCTTCCCTTGAGTGTGACTTGAACTTAAAGACTAGCTTTCAAAGAACAAAGTATGGGAAGGATCAGCGGGTAGGGGGAGGTGGGGTAACTTTACAATGGAGAAACCTGTCAAACTACTTTGACCTGGTGATCAAAGTTACTAAGTCACACATATGGTATACTGAGAAGACACTTCATTTATTTCCATCCCTGCAAACTCATAACCCCAGTCTAATCATGAGAAACTTACAGAGAAATCTAAACCGAAAGACATTCTCCAAAATGTCTGACTACTATCAAAAGAGTCAGGGTCATGAAAAAAAAATTAGAAAACACTAGGAAACTGGCACAGACCAGAGGAAACTAAAGCGACATGATTAAATGAAATGTCAATTAGATTCTGGAAAAAAAGGGCATTAATGGGAAAACTAATATAATCTAAATAAAGTGTTATGTTTAGTTAATAGTAATGGACTAGGATTAATTAGCCAATTAATTATAACAAATTTACCATTCTAATGTCAGAAGCTCACATTAAGGGAAACTGGGTGAGGAGTACAGGAGAATGTTATGTATTATCTTTGCAATTTTTCTGTAAATTTAAAATTATTTCAAAATAAGAAAGTTCATTTTTAAAATGCACAGTCCAGGGGTGACAAGTCTCCTTGGGGCCAGGGAACTTACCTTATTTCGTAACACTTTGTTAGATTCTAAAGAAAGCAGTTTCGCTAAAACCACTTAGAATACTCAGAGCTCTGTAGTGGGTGGTATTTCTAGGGATATGGATGACTGTTGTGTCTGGGTGCATC
The DNA here is from genome assembly GCF_008728515.1 of Papio anubis. Classification (NCBI taxonomy): domain Eukaryota; kingdom Metazoa; phylum Chordata; class Mammalia; order Primates; family Cercopithecidae; genus Papio; species Papio anubis. The sequence goes on along the minus strand of NC_044996.1, from coordinate 107,969,661 downwards.
ATCCCAAGTCTTTATCCCATTCTTGTGCACTCCATGTGCCATTCTACCCCCAAGTTGCAGCTATATTTTAGAAACTTAGTTATTAATATCCAAGGATCTCAGATCTGAGTTCAGCAATTCCTTTTTAGATAATATCTCTCATTCCAAAGTGTCACCATTTAAATTTGTTTATGTATAAATTACTGGGGAAGAAGGAGACATGCAGTCCCCTTTCATACTAGGATATGTTACAAAAACTACATTGGAGATTGTTGAATTCAGAGCCTATGGCAGGAGGTGGCATGTAGACACCTGTGAGTTGGGATTAGTGATGACAAGAAATACTGTGTCTGAGGTATCTAAAAATTGATCACTAGGTCCTGGAGATTACTCATGGCACTTGCAGGCAGAAAGTCCGATTCTTTGGCACTGTTGGGGAAACTCTCATTTCACTTAGCGTCTCATGATCTGCTGATGGCACTAGAGCCAGATTCAGAATATAGTCCCCACTCCTAGTGTCTAAAGAGTTGTGAGGGATGAGGGAATTCAGGAAAGAAGGGAGGTGGAAGTCCAGTCTGGGCACAGAAATACAGGAGGCAAACATGGGGCGTTGCTGTGGCCTTCTTCTAGCCATACCTTATTCATTTCCATTGAGACCTTCTCCTGCCTTCCCTAGACGCATCCCAGACCCTCCTTGGGGAACCAAATATGAAGTTTCCCTTTAGGCACATGGGGTGGTTTCCTGGGGCTCCCAAAGGCTTCCTCACTACTTCTTTTGGAACCACTTGAAAATAAGTTAAATAGGGCCAAAATATGTCATTTTGTGCAACTGGTATTCTGAGCTACCTTCTGTAAAGATGAGGAAGGTCTGGCTGTTGCAGGTCCATAACATGTTGTCCCTTATATGATTCATTTAAAGTAAGTTTTTATTGGTTATATTGCTTATATTGTTTTTAAGTTAGTAGTGAACTTCAGTCTCTAGCAGTTGGGCCCATTTGTAGATTATAAATTATGTGTAGTGTCAGTTATTCATGTCAGGTTATGGTAGTAACTGAATTAGGAGAGTTTCAGCCTGTATGATATTAATAAAGTAGTCGACTTCTTCAATTGGGGCGAGGGGTGCTCTCCTCCCCATGCCAGCAGTATGTTAACCTTGACCTAAAGTTACCTCAGCAAGTTTCCTCTCCCAGTACCAGTGCCAACCTTTTTCAAAACTATCCTCAGAGATTGGGTACCAGTGAGGCTGACAGATCTATTTGTTGTCACTTGTAGAATCGTTTGCACCATGGATTTAATTTAACTTGTGGCCCTGTCACCTATCATGCTGCTGCTTTGGGATCCTTCACTGCTTAATAAGCAATACTGTCATGGTTAGGAAATGGCTCATGTATCCGTTACAGAGCTGCAACCAGTCAGTGGAATTGATGACAATAAAACACTCACATTCAAATCGGGATTTGAGTAGAACCCTAGGGCAGCAACTTTGCTTGGTAAATGTCTAGGGCATCCATTTTTCCATCTGAAAGATGATGTCACATGTCTCCCATAGCATGCTGGGAAGAAGTTAGCTATGAATTCAGAGAATAAGGGGCCAGCTGTTACCTAAGGAATTATATTCTTTAGCCTAATACAGTAAACCTCTCCCTCCAAAAAAGGACAAGAAGAAGCAAAAACTACTCAATCAATGATGAGACAGAGGTGTTGTGAAATGATATGATAGCCAGCAGAAAATACCAGATTTTTTTTTTTTTTTTTTTTTTGAGACAGAGTCTTGCTCTGTCACCCAGGCTGGGGTGCAGTGGCCGGATCTCAGCTCACTGCAAGCTCCGCCTCCCGGGTTTACGCCGTTCTGCTGCCTCAGCCTCCGGAGTAGCTGGGACTACAGGCGCCTGCCACCTCGCCCGGCTAGTTTTTTGTATTTTTAGTAGAGATGGGGTTTCACCGTGTTAGCCAGGATGGTCTCGATCTCCTGACCTTGTGATCCGCCCGTCTCGGCCTCCCAAAGTGCTGGGATTACAGGCTTGAGCCACCGCGCCCAGCCAATACTTTTTTTTTTTTTTTCTTTTTTGTTGGTTTCTATGGGAGGCCGAGGTGGGCAGATCACATGAGGTCAGGAGTTTGAGACCAGCCTGGCCATCATAGTAAAACCCCATCTCTACTAAAAATGCAAAAACAAATTAGCCAGGCATGGTGGCGTGTGCATGTAGTCCCAGCTACTCAAGAGGGGGAAGCAGGAGAATCACTTGAACCCAGGAAGTGGAGGCTGCAGTGAGCTGAGATCATACCACTGTACTCCAGCCTGGGTGACAGAGCAAGACTCCATCTCAAAAAAAAATAATAATAAATTACTAAAAAGTATAAATAATTATGGATAGTGAAAAAATATAGCTACTTTGATAAATGTATCCAGGCAAGTAGATGACCAAACCAATTAAACATCGTATTTCATTGATTCTTCAATAATTTATTCACATTTTAACTTCTCTGAAATTGAGGTGCAGTTTACATACTATGACATGGTATGGATTCATTGAAAGCAGTATTTTTTCCTTTTTTTTTTTTTTTCCCTTTTTTTCTTTTTGAGATGGGGTTTCGCTCTTATTGCCCAAGCTGGAGTGCAATGGCATGATCTCGGCTCACTGCAACCTCTGCCTCCCAGGTTCAAGTGATTGTCCTGCCTCAGCCTCCCGAGTAGCTGGGATTGAAAGTGCCCGCCACTATGACCAGCTAATTTTTGTATTTTTAGTAGAGACGAGGTTTCACCATGTTGGCCAGGCTGCTCTTGAACTCCTGACCTCAGGTGATCCACCCACCTCGGCCTCCCAAAGTGCTGGGATTACAGGCGTGAGCCACCATGCCCAGCCCTTTTCTCTTTTTTAATACATAAAAATGGTATACTCTTTAATTTGTGCTGTGTTATATTTGATAAAGTACAGCAACCAGTCATCACTGCTACTCACTTCTCAGAGGTTTTGATCTGGATGGGGTGACTACTGTAATTCAATTATTGTTATAGTGGGTATGTGCTCATTTCCTTAATAACGGGGATTCACTAGTTCTTTCTTCCAATGTTAGGGTACAGTTCCCCCTAGGGCAGAATATTTGATCATGACTCTCATGGTTGGTCTATCAGTAACTATAGAAATAAGATTCAGTTTAGCCATTTCCAAAGTACAATAAAAGGAATTGCAAAATAATTTGTAACTTTGTCATAGCCCTATGTTGTTAGCCCAAGTCTTGGGTACTGTCAAACTGAAACAGGAAATCTATCTCCTAGTGAACTACAACAACCAGTAGTTCCAAAGAAGGCTCTGGTTTTCCTTGAACTGTATATTTTAGAGGGTCACACTAATGCTATAACTTAAAATGGCATTATTTAAATATTAAGATAGTATCCAATTCCAAAAGCTAATATTTGATACCAATCACTGATCATCACGAATAGGCTAAAAGCTGCCTTTTCATTCCATCCCATTGTTGAAGAATGACTTATGGAATTGGTTCTAATTATCTTTTCATGGGGTCCACAAAAACCCAATAGGTCAAACTCTTCATTTCACAAATGAGGAAATAGCCCCAGAAATGTTGATTTGCCCATTTTCTCATTACAAGATACTGATAAAGCCCAAGATAGGAGCCAGGTCCTAGGCCTTCTGTTTCTATCTTCCTCATTCCCTCCCCCTGCCCGCCCGCAATTGAACACAGTGCCCTCTCAATTTAATTAATGATAGTTATGACAGGGGCTTTACAATGAAACAATTTACCTTCAGGCTTCTTGTGCCCGTCCTTACTGGGCCAGTAGTAAAGACACATGACATGGTACTTATTCAAGCTTAGATATGATAGAAACAGAAAAAGTGGTATCTGGTACCTATTCTTAGCCTTAGCCTTTGTTTTAATTTCTACTACTTTAAAAATTCTTTTTCTTTTTTCTTTTTTTTTTTTTTTTGAGAGGGAGTCTCACTCACTCTGTCGCCCAGGCTGGAGTGCAATGATGCAATGTTGGCTTATTGCAGCCTTCGCCTCCTGGATTTACATGATTCTCCTGCCTCAGCCTCCTGAGTAGCTGGGACTACAGGTGCCTGCCACCATGCCCAGCTAATTTTTGTATTCTTGGTAGAATCGGGGTTTCACCATGTTGGCCAGGCTGGTCTCGAACTCCTGACCTCAAGTGATCCGCCTGCCTCCACCTCCCAAAGTGCTGGGGTTACAGGCAGGAGCCACCGTGCCTGACCTCTACTAATTAAAAATTCTTCAGAACAATGTCCTTTGGGATGGACAAAGCAGGTGATATTCTTTCCATCTTTAGACCAATATTTTAAGTGTCCAAAAGACCAGTGATACTTCTAGCTTCTGAATGGAATTGGAACTTGGGCTTTTGATTCTTAAGCCAATATTCATCAGCATCATACCATGTAGCTGACACACTTGCAGCCTAAGACAGAATATCTTGAAGAGAAGAAAACCTAATGGAACCTACAATATAATTAGGCCAATTTGGGAGGAGTATAAGAGGAGGCTGATTTCCTGTTATCTGGGAAGTGGCAATCTGAACTTTTAAACAGACAATTTTGAACTTTTTTGGTTTGATACTGAGATTAAGTTCAAGGCAGCTACCTTTATGTTAAAGAAACTGATGAGGTTTCATTATAAGTCTAGAGTAATGTTTGACAAGGTAGAGGAGATGATAAAGAAGTAGTTCTATCTAAAGTTACTGAAAATTTTCAATGCTACAGAGATTCATTTTTATTACTTTGAAAGACAGATTATAAAGATACAGGAGGGTATTAAATAAAATGGGATAAATTAATAAAAATTATAATTCCCTATTAACCTAGGTTTTATATTGGTTTTTCGTTAAAACTGTTGCATTCCACTTGCTGTTTTCTATTTTATTGTTATTATTGTTTTAAAATTGAGACAGGGTCTTGTTCTGTTGCCAAGGCTGGAGTGCAGCTGTGAAAATGGCTCATTGCAGCCTCAACTTTCTGTGCTCAAGTGATCCTCCCATCTCAGCCTCCCAAGTAGCTGGGGACCACAGGTGCATGCCACCATGCCTGGCTAATTTAAAAAAAAAAAAAATCTGTATGCAGACAAGGTCCCATCATGTTGCCTAGGCTGGTCTCGAACTCCTGGACTCAAGTGATCCTCCTACCTTGGCCTCCCAAAGTGCTGGAATTTATAGGTGTGAGATACCATGCCTGGCCATCTATTTTAAAATATTTAAACTCAAGGCAAACTCTAGACAAAACAGAACTAAATCTGGAAGGAGCTATAATACGGGAAACAGAAGAGAATGTTACCAAAAATATTAAATTGATATTCTCAGAATTTAAGAAAACAATAGGTTTATAAAATGAGAAGAAGCTCTTACAGAGGGGACCAATTAAGGGATAACAGAAAGTCCTTGGACATTAGAAATGTTACTGCAAAGCTAAAAATTGGACACAGGTTAGACAGTGCAGAGTTCACTGGGTTGCACACGGAACGTAGTGCTCATTCTCCTTCCTGCCCACTTCCACTGAAAAGGAATGCACCCCTCCCCCAATAATGGACCCAAATACCCACTTCTGGCCCTTTCCGCCATTAGCCATCGGCCTTCAGCCAACCACTACCACCACAGCTCGCGCCTGCCTGCTCACCGCGCCCCAAGGTGCCTGCCATGGCCACCACCCCAATGTTGCAGGTGCATCAGAACTACCACCCCAACTGCGAGGCCGCTGTCAACAACCACATCAACCTGGGATTCCATGCCTCCAACGTGTACCTGTCCGTGGCCTTCTTCTACTTCGACCGGGATGACGCGGCCCTGGAGCACTTTGGCCGCTACTTCCTGCGCCAGTTGCACAAGAAGAGGGAGCACGCCCAGGAGCTGATGAGGCTGCAGAAACAGCGCGCTGGCTGCATCTGCTTTCACTACATCAGGAAGTCAGAGCGTCAAGATGGAGAGCAGGCTCGAGGCCATGGAGTGCGCCTTCCACCTGGAGAAGAGTGTCAACCAGAGCCTCCTGGAGCTGCACCAGCTGACCATGGGGAAAGGTGACCCCCAGCTGTGTGACTTCCTGGAGAGCCACTTCCTGAACCAGCAGGTCAAGGCCATCAGAGAGCTGGGTGATTACCTGAGCAACCTGTGCAAGACGTGGGCCCCAGAAGCAGGCCTGGCAGAGTACCTGTTTCACAAGCTCACTCTGGGCGGCAGCGAGGAAGACACCTGAGCCAAGATGGGCCCCACAGCCACAGTGTGCTTTCCCTGGGTCAGGCCACCAGGCGGGGTGTGCATGTTGCCCTTTCAGAACGTTCTCTTCAGTTTTTCTCCTTTCAGTGTTATCATTATTGGCAATAAAATTATCTGTTCTCAAAGCAATAAAGGTGTCCAGCTGATGCGTGCCTGCAACACTCTCACCTTTTAGGAATCGACACATCCCCATGCAGGTTTAAAGTGGGTATCCAGCAGTCTCTCCACCCAGCCCTGTCCCATCTGCATGCAGCTCAGGATCTGCGGGGGTGGAGGGGAAAGTATTCTATGGGCCTCTGGAAAACACATCAGTCTTCCCCTTATAAACTCTGAGGGCATGTGGGATGGGGTGGGGTGAGGTGAGATGGATGGGGTGGGCGGGGTCAGGTGGGGTGGGCAGTCTTGGGCCATGGTATCTGTGGGTACATGTGCATGGTACAGTGTAAAACATGGTATGGAATTCATCCTAGTGGCTGCCTCTGGGGAAGAAGTGAAGGGAGTGGGATTGGGCAGGGATTAAAATAAAGGGGGTCTTCAACTTTTCATGAACATCATGAGCACTTTTTAAAAAAATAAGCAAATGATAAATTTTCTTGTTTCTAGACAGCGAGATGGGGGCTCTGGGTGACAGCAAGGCAGAGTACCTCTTTGGCAAGCTCACCCAGAGTGACAGTGATAATGGGACTGAGCCTTAGGTTGACTTCCCCACAGATATGGGGGTGATTTCCTGCATATTGCCCTTACAAATCCTCTACTCCTGTTTTTATTCTTTCAATTGTGTCATTTCTTCCAATAAACTAATACGGAAAAAATATACCTCAGTAGAAGGACTGAAAAATATAAGGTCAAAGTTGGAGGTCAAATTTGTGATATGAATAGAAAGTAGATTAGATACCCCCAACTGTTAAGCCAGTGACTGGCTGCTTTGAAGAATGTAGAGGGGTTGGGGAGAGTTGAAGGTGCAGAACAGGTAGAGCCATTGTAGCTGATCCAGGTGAGAGCCTAGTGTGGCTTGAACTGTGATAGAGGCTGAGGAAATGAAGAGAGATTCACTAGTTCCAGATGGATTTTGGACAAGGTGACAAGTTTTGCTCATGGACAGAAGGTGAGGACTGGGAGATGAGAACAATAAATTCTAGTGTTTGATCTTGAGCACCTGGGTTGATGGTGCTATTATTAACCTCAGGACATTTGCAGTGGGGACACCTAGGGTAGAGGGTTGGGGAATACATGTCATGTGAAATCTTAGCTCCTTATTATATATCCAAATGGAAACGTCAATCAAGTAGATGGAAAAATGAATGTCAGCTTTGGAAATATACATAAGGGAGACATTATAGATGGTATTGAAGTCATGTGATTAGATGAGCTCACCAGAAAAAGAGTGTAAGAAAGAGTGTGACAAATCCATCCCCAAGCTCAGGGCAGCTAACATTTAGGGGATAGTTGAGATGTTTGAACACCCAGAGAGTTTCTGGTCCCACCTGACCATTACCTTATTGCAGACCATGGCCCCCAGTGTCCACTCCCAGTGTATTTTCAAATCAGCTTGTCCTGATGTCAGTGTGACCTCTGGTTTCTCCTTTCTAGATGTGGAGAAGAGTTCTGTTATCTTGTCTTATGGCTATGGATAGAATGAAATTATCTCCCAGTAAGAAAAAGATTCCTTAGAGAAATGTTAGTGATGTAAGCCTACGTTTTTTTTCTCTCTCTTCTTTCATAACTCTGCCATATCTTTTGGCCTATTCTCTACCTAAACAGATGAAATTAGTATGTAAACCTTAGATTATGCATGTTTCTGAAAAACTACTCGAAACATTTTGTTCCTTCAGTGCTACATGTAGATTATTATATAAAAGATAAAAATTACAGGTTTTGTATGCAGTATTCAAAGTTACATGTGTAGCTCGAGTCTTTTTAAAGCTAACTGGTTTGAAGAGTAGTAAAATATGAACAAGTTTAGCGATGCAATAATTACCTTATTTCATAACTGTACTTTAACACTTTCTTAAAAAGGAGGATTATGGTCATTGAAGTTTCCAGAAGGTATTTTTGCCCCTTTACTATTCTAAGTCTAACTTGGTCCTCTCACTGTATTTCTTTGTCTGCCTGATTTGAGGATCTTTCCCCTCCCTGACTTTGTCTCAGATCATATATATATTTTCTCTCCTAGATATGAGGAAGAACAAAGTGAGCATCTCTTTATGACTGTTTACATTTTTAAAAGAATTCCTCTTACTTTCATACTTTGGAGAGACAGTTTGCTATAGTGGTTTCTTAACTTCAGATTGCCTGGGTTCAAATCCCAGCTTAGCCATTCATCTTGACTTGCTCAAGTCATTAAATTTTTTTGTGCCTCAGTTTCTTCATATATAAAATAGAGATAACAAAAGCATCAACCTCATTGGGTTGCTGAGATTAAATAAGTTAATGTATGTAAATCACTTACAGCAGTGCCTGGCATGGTATAAATACATTATGTGGTAGCTGTGAGTTACCACCATAATCACCATCATCACCCTCCACTCACTTCTAAGATCCTTTGTATTATTTATGCTTTGGGGGAAAGACTTCACTGTATACATTAGCGCTGCATTTCTACCCATCATGTCACCCTGCATACAGAGGTGGGAAAACCCTTAGAACCTGGTTTGGTTGTCAGGTGCCACCAGAACTCAGGAGGGTACATGGCTGATTTTGCTGTCCCACACACAGGCTGAAGACTGGAGACAGGTTTTGTTGTGATAGCTTTCTGTGGTAATCCCCACCAATTCTATCTCAACCAGCATAAAAATGCTGATAAACTTAAGGTCTCATAATCATTCTTCAAAGTATATGAAGAACTAAGCTGCAATAATTCATTCTCTTCTTCAGGTACCAAGTTTAGCTCAATTATTGATTCAGGGTTTCAAAAAGCAAATGCATCTTTTACCCAACTGTTTTCCCTTAATGTTTCAAATTTTTCTTCTGGAAAGAAATGGCTACAAGTTTGAGATAGAGAAGTGAGATGCAACAATATCTCTAATTTTATTTCTTTCAAAATGTTTTCATTAGTAATATTCTCTTCAATATGTTGCAAAAATCTTGGAAACATGTAGTAGCTAGGACGATTACTTTTAAGTCTGGCTTGCCATAACAATAATGTCTTTCGAAATCCCTGGATACGTTCAACACCAACATGAGTTTTAGCAAGAAGAAACCACATCCAAACCATAGCACTTACAAACTTTTGTTCTATGGAGAAGTACCCATGCATGTATATATACCAAATAGTAACATAATTCACAGGATCCTGCACCTTAGTCTCTCTCCTTAACGATATAAAAGAATGAGTTTTCAGCAGTCAATTTACATACTGGTCACTAGTGATATTCTGGGACTTGGGATTCCTCCTTTTGCTTATTACACCAGGACAGGTACCAATCCCCCCACTTCTTTGGTTCCGTTACCATTGTAGGGTCTTGACGTGTCATCCAGGTTCTTGATGTGTTGAGCAGAGGATTGGACAAAACACACAAACAAAGCAACAAAAGAATGAAGCAACAAAAGCATAGATGTATCGAAGCAAAAGTACGCTCCACAGAGCTGAAGAAACAGGTGGCTAAAGAGCACCGGTTGCAAAATCTTCTGGGTTTTAAGTACCCTTTAGAGGTTTCCTATTGGTTACACCCTGTGTAAATGAACACCTGACCTGTGACCAGTCAGAGACTGAAGTGAAGTTATACCCTGTGCAAATGAAGACTTGTCCTGCAACCAATTGAAGGCTGAAGTGGAGTTACACCCTATGCAAATGAAGACTTGGCCCGTGACCAGTCACAGGCTCAAGTGAAAGTTCCTTATCTCCAGACCCTATTCTCCTGCTTCAGTTCCATTCAAGTGTCCTGAATCCAAACCATAACCATTTCCAAATAATTCCATCTAAATTATGAGAATTTTCTTTATGTAACCTGTGTGCCACCTTGCAAAATATAGTGCCCATAATTAATTGAAACAGCATGCCACCAACCTTTGGTCTTCTCCATCCCCCAGCCATATCATCTTCAACTGGTAGTCAATTGAGTTGATGCTTATCATGTCCAGCATAATATTGTTTCCCAGTAACTTGTCCATCTTCTACTGACAGTTTTCAAGATAATACCTTACTTTTTGACAAAAGAATACAAAACATATCTTTTAAGATACTTTTTAAAGAGCTGGAATCTCCCTATGTTTCCCAGGTTTGTCTCTAACTCCTGGGTTCAAGGGACCCTCACACCTCAGCCTCTGAAGTAGCTGAGGGTACAGGTTTGTGCTACCACACCTCCGCATTATGTATCAATTTAAAAATTGCCTTTTCTACTTTTTCATAGCTTAGATATACATGTAACTACCTTAGAGACCAAGAAATTGACCCAAAGATGTTAAGTGACTTGTAAGTCCGGCCATTTTCCCTAGAGTATCACTTTTGGTAAGGAATCTTAAAACGTTGGACTACACTTGCTTGGATTTTCCAAGTTGGGTGTATTTCTGCCTTCTACTCTCAACAAGGCAGCTTTTGGAGTTGGGATTGGTTTTTAGTCCCTCGTCTCCTAAGGTCCTTCCTCCCCTTTAATGGCATTCTCTTTCAAGGATAGGGAGAAGCTGTAGGAGAGCTGTATATAAATGCTGCTAGGCCCTCCTCATCAATACAAACTCACTGGGAAAATCATCCACTTCCCAACTTTTTTATGTAGGTTCTGAGCTGATTGATCAGATTGCAAAACATGCCCCACTCTACTATCTTTCCAATTATGAAAGCCTTGAGGTCAGGCCTTGAGTCACTCAAATTCTGTTCGTAAATGGCAATGAGAACATTCAAAACAAAAAAGCACACATTTTATAAAAGGAAAACAAATATTCTTGGTAAGAATCTTCCACCTGCTGCATTTTGTTCTAGCACTCAGCTTACAGGATGAAACGTCTACCTCTTGCTACTCTTCCCTCTGAAACGGTTGTCGGACCTCTCTGGCAGCTCCAGATTGTGTTTATCACTTGTTTAATTTTTTCCTGAGCTGAAACTATAGAGTCCCTATAATGACTCTTTTCTTCATTCACTCTTTTACATCATGCTTAAGATTGCTATAAAAGTATGATTCAATTATGATAGTAATTCTTGTTTAGGCACACACGTTTGTGCCACATTATTGCCTGCCACTAATGTTAAATCCTTCTAAAGCACTGCTCTACCAAGTCTTGAAATCATTTGCTTATTCTAAATCTACTGCTGATTTGAAAAGAAAAAGAACTGTATAAATAGCTTACAGAAACATACTTTGAAATTATTTGTTTGAATGATAATTATTACAGCTGCTTTCACATGAATTTTCTTCTGACCCTCTGGCCTCAAGGACATATCAGTCTCTTTTCCAAATAAATCTGTCATTGTGTTTTTATTTAGATCATTGTTAACTTAGTTGAAAGCATTTAATCTGTAAAATGAGGCAGCTTGCTTTTGACTACACATTGAAAATGATGGAAGACTGAATTTTAGGAAAGTAGCCAAACTGATTCCAAATTACTTATACATCAAGGCAGATTGCTTATTGGTTTGCTCTGGTGGCAGACCTCTTAGGTTGAAATCCCAGCTCCAATGTTTAGATGTTAAATGACCTTGACTTTATCATTATGTAACCTCTCTGAGCCTCCATTTCCTCATCTGCAAAGTGAGGATGATAACAGAGCCTACAGTATTTTATGTGCTAAGGATTAAGTAAGTTTAAAATTAAAATCTGGTTTACTCATTCAGTTTTTGCCTAAGCTTTGTTTTTATCCATTGAAAATAAATGCCCGATTATTTTTCTGTAAGTTTTTTCCAAAGTGGAAAGAATTAGACTAAAATTTTTTTATTTCCCAGAATGCCAAAAAACAGAGAAATTGAATTATGCAAGCAAGCGTGCAAAAAAGATTCATGTAGATTAATCCTTGGGTATTCCAAAGTAATGTGGACAATATAAAAGAGCCATATTTTATTATATTTTTCTAAGATTAGCATCATATAATTATTTAAATCACATATATTTATTGGTATTTTTGGATAAATTGAAATAGAGTAAAAGGAAGTGGTGACCTGAGAGACTAGGAAGAGAGAGGTTAAAGTCTTACCTGCAGATAAAGGAAAATTTACTATGGATCAGATACTTGATAAGTTTATTTTATTTTATTTGGTGCAGTTTGATTCCAAATTTGTAAAAGAGTCTGTTGTTTTTTAGGAGTGCAACTGTGATTGGCAAGTGTACAGGAGAAAGAGATGTAAAGCAATTTTTTAAATGATGTAAACCTAAATGTTAATACTGCTTACATCTTTATGATGGAACTACAAGTGATTTGTTTTCATTTTTGCTGTTTTTGTTTTGTTGAGACAGAGTTTCGCTCTTGTTGCCCAGGCTGAAATGCAATGACGCAATCTCAGCTCACCCGCAACCTCTGCCTCCCAGTTTCAAGCAGTTCTCCTGCCTCAGCCTCCCGAGTAGCTGCAACTACAGGCATGCGCCACCGTGCCTGGCTAATTTTGTATTTTTAGTAGAGACCAGGTTTCTCCTTGTTGGTCAGGCTGGTCTTGAACTCTTGACCTCAGTTGATCCGCCTGCCTCAGCCTCCCAAAGTGCTGAGATTACAAGCATGAGCCACCACACCCGGCCCCATTTTTGCTGTTTTTACATGAGTGAAGTTTTATACAATTAACTTTTTTCTTTTTTTTTTTTTTCTTTTTTTTTTTTTTTTTTTTTTTTTGAGAGACGGGTCTGGCTCTGTAGCAGGCTGGAGTGCAGTGGCGGATCTCAGCTCACTGCAAGCTCCGCCTCCGGGTTCAAAGCCATTCTCCGGCCTCAGCCTCCCAGTAGCTGGGACTACGAAGCCACTTTCGCCCGGCTAGTTTTTGTATTTTTTGAGAGGCGGGGTTTCACCGTGTTAGCCAGGATGGTCACCGATCTCCTGACCTCGTGATCGCGCCTCGGCCTCCCAAAGTGCTGGGATTACAGGCTTGAGCCACCGAGCCCGGCCCAATTAACTTTTTTCAATCCTAAAAGTGACAGTTATATAAAAAGTTAATGATGTGCAATTTTAGGAGCAAATTTATTGTGTAAAAGGTCTTCATATATCTATATTTAATAGTTTTTACCTGTGAATATATTTCCATATTAGTGAAACAAATGAGTCCTTTGACAATTTCAGCTATTACATATTACCCTGAGATGATTTAACATCTAGACTCTACTTTCTTTTTTTTTTTTTTTTTTTTTTTTTTTTTTTTGAGCCAGTCTGCGGCTCCGTCGCCCAAGCTGGAGTGCAGTGGCGCGATCCTGGCTCACTGCAAGCTCCGCCTCCTGGGTTCACGCCATTCTCCTGCCTCAGCCTCCCGAGTAGCTGGAACTACAGGCGCCCGCCACTGCGCCCGGCTTATTTTTTGTATTTTTAGTAGAGACGGAGTTTCACCATGGTCTCGATCTCCTGACCTTGTGATCCGCCCGCCTCGGCCTCCCAAAGTGCTGGGATTACAGGCGTGAGCCACCGCGCCCGGCCCTAGACTCTACTTTTTCTTCTTTGGGCTTTTTAAAGTATTGGATCTTGCATATTTTCATCTGGATTTTTAGGTGAAATTCATTGCGAACCTGTACAGCCTTTAGTAAATCATACAATATTTCTTACAACATGTCCAGTTCCTCTTAGAATTATAGAATGTTGGAGTAATAATGTACCTTAGAGATCTCATTCAGGAGTAATTATTATGACCACAGGGTTCTTTAAAAGGTTATATGACTAAGTGAAGTAAAATATATGACTATAAAACAAGCAGCTTTAGTGCCCATAGTATTAGTTTGGACCAGATTTGGTGTTTTATCTAAATTCCATGCCCCCATGGGACATCTGAGTTCAGAATTCCAGGTGTAATCCAACTCCATTTGTCCATTCGTGTAGTGAGCTAACTCCTCTCCTCAGCTCTTCTTTTTCCAATTTGCATTCCAAGGGCTCCCTCCCTTGATGCCAGATAATTAAATAATATGAAATGGAAGACATTTCAAATATTATTATTATTATTATTATTATTATTATTTTTGAGACGGAGTCTCGCTCTGTCGCCCAGGCTGAAGTGCAGTGGCCGGATCTCAGCTCACTGCAAGCTCCGCCTCCCGGGTTTACGCCATTCTCCCGCCTCAGCCTCCCGAGTAACTGGGACTACAGGCGCCCGCCACTTCACCTGGCTAGTTTTTTGTATTTTTTAGTAGAGACGGGGTTTCACCATGTTAGCCAGGATGGTCTCGATCTCCTGACCTCGTGATCCGCCCATCTCGGCCTCCCAAAGTGCTGGGATTACAGGCTTGAGCCACCGTGCCCGGCCTCAAATATTATTAGTGACCCGTAATACCTGCGAATAAATATGACTGTGAGAAAAGCACTTTGATAAATGGAGTCAATAGCATTGCAATTGTGGGTGATCTTTGTATCAAAGTAAGGGATAGGTAATCAGTCATTTTGAAGCAGAGATTCGATTATAATATATAAAATTAATTATAATCACTAATATGTATTGAGTATTTATATGCCAGGGACTTAATTAGATGTGTTATAAATGTTATCTCACTTAATGCACAGGCAACCTATCGGGTAGGTTTGTATTATACCATTTTACAAGTGAGGAAACTGAGGCTGAAAGGAGTAACTTGCCCAGGTTTCATAACTAGTAATTGGGTCAAGTTTCTTTTTTATCTTTTAAATACTTCCCCCTACATACGGTAAAGTCTTGAACTACTGGATTACTTTTCATTTGGGATTAAGGTCCAGGTTTAGAAGTAACCTAATGCAGTTTCTTCACTAGCCTGAGGTCTCTCCTAGGAACAATATGTAATTTTGACCTTCAGTCACCATCTGTGTACTAAACTCTGGGGGTGGAGAGGGAGCTGAGGAGGAATGTCTGGTAGCAAGAAACCCCAAACAGAACCATTAGAAAACAAGGTGTTTCTGGAGTGTTTGAGCACTGAAAGATTACAACAGCCTAAACGTGTACATACTGTTAATGATTATAGGGATCATGAGATGAGAATCTTGTAATTGGATATGGAGAGCGATGATATTTAACGTATTTTAACAGTAAATTATTTGGTATAATTAGTAAAGGGGAAAACGCTCATTACTTATTTTTCCCTCTTAAGTGTCATAGCTGAAAATATAAATAACTCCAAGTCTTAAAAAACACTCTTGGATTCTGATTGACCATTTTAGGGAGGATCCAGAATGAGTACAATAATGTATTTGTAATTTCTTGTCACATGGAAAATATAGACTGTAGGTCCTTTGATTCAGCAAATTTGGTTTTGGGTTTTTGTTCATTATGTTCATTGAACCCAGACATTTATTCATCTGGTATTTTCCATCTTTTATTCATACTGATTTTCTATTTATTTTGTATTGTATTTTCAGAAGGAGTTTTGGAGCACCTACACAAAAGCGCAACAAGGGGAGAGTAACCGAGGAAGTGACTGGTTTCAATTTTACCTTACCTTTCCATTAATCTTTGGCCTCTTCATTATCCTCCTTGTCATTTTCCTAATCTGGAGATGCTTCCTAAGAAACAAAACTCGTAGACAGACAGTGACTGAAGGCCACATTCCTTTCCCTCAGCACCTTAATATTATCACCCCACCCCCCCCACCAGATGAAGTGTTTGACAGCAGTGGATTGTCTCCAGGCTTTCTGGGATACGTAGTTGGGCGCTCAGATTCCGTCTCTACTCGCCTGTCCAATTGTGATCCCCCACCAACCTATGAGGAAGCCACTGGCCAGGTGAACCTGCAGAGGAGTGAAACAGAACCTCATTTAGACCCACCCCCGGAGTATGAGGACATAGTCAACTCCAACTCAGCCAGTGCCATTCCTATGGTGCCTGTGGTCACCACCATCAAATGAAGCTGCAAACTTCTTTTTACTCTAATCATTTTTAAAATACTAATGAAAGAACTTTCTAGCACTTTACCACTACATAAATGTTCATTGACTTATTTTATTGGACTCTTACAGCATACCACTTCATACTTTCTGGTTTTGTTTTCTTTAGTTTTGTTTCTTGTTATAGAATCATTATCCATGCTCATTTTTGCTAGGGGAAATATATGAAGAGGGAAAACATACTAATGGGGTCTTTCTGTGATGTGATGAGACATACATGTAAGTGTATATATGTGTGTATAGGCATATATACATATGTATGTATCAACACAGTATATGTAAAACTGTCTTAAAAATCCATTAAATCCATTAACTACCTAAATCACCTGGAAAGAGAGCATTACTCACCAAAATTGCAAAACAAGGGTACCAAGAATTTGTGTAATAGCCAGTGACATGCTGTAGATTTTTGCAAACTGGATATACTTACCATGTTTTCTAATTCTGACTGGCTTTTGTTAACTTGATAATTCTTCATCTACCTTAAAAAGAAAAAAATTACACATACTCATTCTTGATGTTAGAAAGAGAAAGAGTGTGTGTGAGCAATAATGCGTAAGCTACTGACAACTTGCTTACAGCAGATAGCAATAAGGTCTTTGGTAGCATTCCGCTTGTTTTGTAATAGGGATTTTCTTTTTGGTTGACCACTCCCCCCCGACTTCCAAAATTAAACAGTGTTTTCTTAGCATCTTGAATATCTCCTGTGGTGTATATTAACATCTTGATGAGACAGATTTCCAGGCAATGAAGTAATTTCTAAAATGGATATATGTGTGGATTAATGATAGGCAGTAGATACCCATTACTCCTTTACTCATGAATGGTAAAATTATTCTCACTGTTTTATTGCCTTTTACTGTATGTTCTACACTCTCTCCTACTGCCACAGAATTTTCAAGCCCTTAAGAGTTTAGTTAAAATAAAATTTTTGAAATTATTTTCTTAATATTTTTATATAGGCTGATGTCTTTGCCTCAAGATTGTTAAGAGGTAATTTTCCATTAAATTATGAACTGTGATTTTTATATTGCTCTCCAATTGGTATAAGAAGATTGCAAAGTCCGTGTTATGCTAGGTTCACAATAAATCTAGTAATAGCCCCACACAGATCTCATCATTGTTGCGACTTCCTTTTGTATTTTCATCAGGTATTTTTTTAACTGTAGGGTTTTTACTTTTTTCTTGGAGCAGAGAGAACAGGCTGTCAATGGGTTGCCAACATAAGCTGGCTGAGAAATAAAAGAAAACAAGACAGTTGTATCATAAAGTTTCATTTTGTATGCACTGATGGCAAATTCATTAGGTCAGTTAAGGGAAATGTTTGTACCACTTCCAAACCTTTTCAGCGTTGGATGAAATGATTGATGAGGCAGGCAGAAGGAATATAGGCTTCAGGTGTGTCATTTCCTGCTGCTTCCAGCTCCATCCCTACGGACGCCTCCCCCAGTCCTGCCCTGGAACCAAAGGAAGGAGTAACACTGAGGGGAATCCTGAAGTAGGAGTCAGATGACCTGAACTCAGATCTCCTCCATCACATACTTGTCACCACTGTACCTTGAGCAAGAACCACATCTGACCCTCAACCTCCTCAACTCTAAAATGGGGATAATATCATCTTTACAAGGATCAAATGAGATGGTGTATATGTAAGAAATTTGTAAAATGTGAAGAGCTATCTATACTAAGTTCGTAATGTTATTATTATTGTGCTTCAAGGATAATTTTCCCGTTTTCCTAAATTGTATGAGATCTTTCACACAGTGAGAAATAGAGCAGGCTGCCCCATAAATGGGTAACATATTCCTAATCTGAGTGTGTGGGCTGTTAGAGAATCCCTGTCATGCTCTGGTCTATTCTGAAAATGTGCCAACTGAAAGATGATAGCCCACACAGCACAAACAGGTTTAAGCAAATGTTGGAAAGGGAACTAAGGCATGTGTGCTTAGTTAATAGGTTTAGCAGCTTTCATGGACTAAAAATGATTGATTATATCTTGACCCTGGTCTCAGAAATGGCATTTTTAGTTTTGCCATGAGCACACATCAATCTTTGGCTTCTATTTAAAGCTAAAGGTAGAAGTGTTTGACCCAGTGAACTGTGTATGTATGTGTGGGGTGTTTTTTTGTTTATTTTTAAATGAAAATTAAGACACCTTTTGTGTGGACATTTTTTTTTCTTTAATGTCAGGCTTTAGATTAGATCAGCAGTTGTCAAAGCATCGCCCGTGGACCCCTGGGTTCCTTGAGAGCCTTTCAGGGGGGACTATGAGATCAAAATATTTTTATTATAATGTGAAGACATTAGCTTTTCACTCTATCTCAAAAAAAGTGTTGCAAATGTAAAACATTGCCATCTTCTCACAAATCTCTTTTTCTGTTTTTGAAAATATGGCTATTTTTCATAAAATGTTATTTGTGTTAGCATGTAATGGGTTTATTATGTTTAAATAAATTAATACTTTAAAATTTTTCAGTTTTTTTTAGTATGGTAAATATTGATAGATATAAACCTCATGAACAAAAGCACTTTGGCATCCAGATCCTCAATAAATGTTAAGGGAATAAAGGGGTCCAGAGACCGAAAGTTTTAGAGCTACAGGATTAGACATAGGAGCAGGATATTCTGTTACTAAGTGTGATTTCTTGCAACTTTATTTTACATTTTAAACTCCTGATATTGGATATAATGCTGCCTTTTAGAGACACCTGAATTGCAGTATCAGAATGAATGTTGATGTTTGAAGCCAAAAAGCCAAACGCTTAAACTGATCAATGACTATAGCTTTTTAGACTGTTGGTCAAATAACATACTACTTCACAGTAACAGCTTTATCAGCCATAGATCTCATGGTGGCTGCTGCATGATAATGATAGGATAAACAAAATACCACTGTCTTCAAGAAACATTATCTTAGGTTTGTTTGTTTGGTTTGAGTTTGATTTGGCTTTTATATTTTTTAAAATCCCTTTTGCTACCCCATCTGGTTTTATAAACTGAGTTTCTTAGCATTTGTTAAAATTAAGGGGTTTGTTTGGAATAATATATATTTTTTATGCTTTTGCTTTTCTTACCTGATTGATATTACATTCACCTTTGATTGTTTTTTAAAAGTTTATTTTTACAGAATATATTTAGTACCTTTCTTAAGGAGTAACTGAATTGAATCAACCAGTTTGCATTTAAATAAAAGAATAGGCTCAGTGGTCTTCCTGTGGAATGGTTTACACGTCTGCATGTGCAGTAGTTGTGTCTGGAATCCTAGAATTGACACTTTCTGCCTCCCTGCTCTAAATGTCACAACAAATTATACTTCCTTAAAGTAAATATAATGATTTCTTCTTTTCCTATTGACCAGTACAGATAGAGATGTTGTGTTTGTTTCATTTTTAATGATGACTTCAAGATTGATGATCTGATCCAGTAACTGTGGAGGTAGCTTTAACTTGGTTCTGTGTAAATAGTATGTATTTTATTATAATATTTCACATTTTAAGATGCTTGGTTTACATTAAATTATGGTATTTAACTTTTTATGTTTATACTAGGTAGGGTCTTTCTTATATTTCTGTGTTTTTGGTATGCTAAATAAAGCTATTTTTAAACCCAAGAGTTTTTTTCTGCCATGTGTTAATCATATTTTGGTTAGGTGGTAAATATGCTGCATATGTTCTTATTAATTATGTTCTTTTTAATAAGGTAAAATGGTTATGTTTCTTTTTTCTTACACATTTAGGGAATATAGCTCAGTAAAAACAACAGAAATCATCTGATCAAAACCTCAGAGTGTTCTCAGCACGAGATAGAACTTTCTATACTACTTTTGAATGATTTTGGCATGATACAAAATGGAAACAATTGCTCTAAAGGAATAGACTGAGCTCCCTGCATAGTGTAGTTTGTCAAGTCCTGAGAATAGTGTTGTCTATAGATGCCAAGGAGCCAGTTGTTTCCTGCTTAGCAGAACAGCTTGTGTTTGAAAAGAAAGCACAAGATGAAAACATTGTGACCAAAGGGCATCTTCCCATGTGTAGAGCTACCTCAAAGATTAAAAGCTGGTTTGTCACATCACTAACCAAACATATGTGAATATGAGTTGATACAATAAAAAGAATTAAAATTATTTACTCCATATTCAAGGATGAATTTTAAATATAAATTATAAACCTAAGTATCCATTTAATAAGCAGAAGTCCTCAAAGAGTTGTCCAAATAGTCTTTAAAAGGTACTTTAAAAAATCTATAGCAATTTCTAAAAGTTATGTAACGTACACATTGATGACTACAATCATAAAACCCAAAACCTAGATCAAGAAATTTCTAGCACTCCAAAAGGCTTCCTCATTCCCCTTTCTTAAAGATACCATGATTCTAACATCTGTCATAATAGATAACTTTTTAAAAGTTCATACTTGGCTGTGGCCATATGGACTTGCCCTTTTTTTTTTTTTTTTTTTTTTTTTTTAAAATAATGCTTTTAACATATTTCAGAAAAGTTCAAGCAAAGATCCAGAGCTGCTCTTCCACCTCTTGGCCCTCCTTAAATTCAACTACTTGTTTTCTCTGAGACTTTTCAACATTCCTAAAGCTCTTTGAGGGCAAGAATTGTGTTTAATCCTTTTAACTCCCCTAAATACATCAAAAAGTGAGGGCTGGTTTTTTTTTTTGCCTACAAATCGACCAAAACACCATTAGCTTTCTGGCTGGCCTCAATGCTTGTATTTCTGCTGTGATTCTTATCCCCTGCCACTTCTTCAAACTTTGTGTCATCACATTCTGTTCTCAGTAATTTTATTTACTTTATCTACCTCTATGTTAACTTGTAACTGTCACATGCGTCCATGTGAAGAGACCACCAAACAGGCTTTGTGTGAGCAATAAAGCTTTCTAGTCACCTGGGTGCAGGCGGGCTGAGTCCGAAAAGAGAGTCAGCAAAGGAAGATAGGGGTGGGGCTGTTTTACAGGATTTGGGTGAGTAGTGGAAAATTACAGTCAAAGGGGGTTGTTCTCTGGTGGGCAGGGGTGGGGGTCCCAAGGTGCTCAGTGGGGGAGCTTCTAAGCCAGGAAAGAAATTTCACAAGGTTAATCGCTCAGTCAAAGTGGGGCAGGAACAAATCACAGTGGTGAAATGTCATCAGTTAAGGCAGGAACTGGCCATTTTCACTTCTTCTGTGATTCTTCACTTGCTTCAGGCCATCTGGATGTATATGTGCAGGCCACAGGGGATATGATGGCTTAGCCTGGGCTCAGAGGCCTGACATTCCTATCTTCTTATATTAATAAGAAAAATAACATAAAATAGTGTTGAAGTGTTGGGGCAGCGAAAATTTTGGGGGGGTAGTATGGAGAGATAATGGGTGATGTTTCTTAGGGCTGCTTCGAGCGGGATTAGGGGCAGTGTGGGAACCTAGAATGGGAGAAATTAAGCTGAAGGAAGATTTTGTGTTAAGGGGTGATATTGTGGGGTTATTAGAAGAAACATTTGTCATAGAATGATTGGTGATGGCCTGGATACGGTTTTACATGAATTGAGAAACTAAACAGAAGACACAAGGTCCGAATAAGAGAAGGAGAAAAACAGGTATTAAAGGACTAAGAATTGGGAGGACCCAGGACATCCAATTAGAGAGTGCCCAAGGGGGTGCAGCATAATTACTTGCTTGGTTGGTGAGTTTTTTTGGGCTCTATCCTTGAGTGTTTCTATGTTGTCATACACCAGGCCAGATTGATTTAGGTAAAAACAACACTTCATTTAAAAATATACAGAGTCCCTATTAGCAGTGAGTAGGTCAAGGCCTTGGCGATTTTGGAGAAAAGAGAAATGCAAAGCCAGCAATTGTTTGTTAAAGAAGGATTAGAAACAGCTAGGAGAGAGTGAGTGAGGTTGATAGTGTGGTGGAGTTAGCTGGGGAGAGGTAGAGGGTGGTATAAGAACGGGAACAAGAATAAGAGTGAGTATAAAAGTAAAGAATAGGACTTCATCAGGGTGAAAGTATTGGAGTGTACCCTGTCAGTAAAGATCATTTATCCACTTTAAGAGAGACTTAAGCGTGGCGCTTTGAGGTAAAACCAAGAGATACCAGTTATGATGGTTTGAAGGAAAAGTGTAAACTGACAGTGTAAACAAGGGCAGGGCATTTGCAAGTAGTTGAGAATGGTGAATAGGAGTATGACTAGACAGAAGATAGTAGGGATGACAAGTCTTTGGGGTGTAGTTCAAGTTGGGCTGGTGTCTGGAATGAAACTGGGGCCTAATAAAAAGGAGCATCCATACAGGAGCTCAAATGAGCTGTATCCTGTAGCATCCCGAGGACAGGCCCAAATTCTGAGAAGGGCAAGTGGTAAAAGTATTGTCCAGTCTTTTTTAAGTTGGAGGCTGAGCTTGGTGAGGTGTGTTTTTAAAAGACCATTAGTCCGTTTTACCTTTCCTGAAGATTGAGGATGGCAAGGGGTATGAAGATTCCACTGAAGACCAAGAGCCTGAGAAACTGCTTGGGTGATTTGTCTAATAATGGCTGGTCCATTATCGAACTGTATAGAGGTGGGAAGGCCAAACCGAGGAATTATGTCTGACAGAAGGGAAGAAATGACCGCGGAGGCCTTCTCAGACCTTGTGGGAAAGGCCTCTACCCATTCAGTGAAAATGTCTACCCAGACCAAGAGGTATTTTAGTTTCTTGACTCAGGGCATGTGAGTAAATAAATTTGCCAGTCCTGGGCAGGGGCAAAACCCCGAGCTTGATGTGTAGGGAAGGGAGGAGGCCTGAATAATCCCTGAGGGGTATTAGAATAGCAGATGGAACACTGAGAAGTGATTTCCTTGAGGACAGATTTCCACAATGGAAATGAAATGAAAGGTTCTAAGAGGTGGGCTAGCAGCTTGTAACCTATGTGGAAGAGGTTATGAAATGACAACAGAATAGAATGGGCCTGTGAGGGTGGAAGGAGATATTTTCCTTGGTCTAGGAACCCTTTGCCTTGTGTGGGAAGAGATTGATAGGTGGAAGTTTCAGTGGGAGAGTAGGTGGGAGTGACCAATGAGAAGGAGAAAAACTGGACATGAGGGAAAGAAGTTGGAATGCTAGCTGCTTCTTTAGTTACCTTATCAGCATAAGTATTGCCCTGAGCCAAGGGATCTGATGCCTTTTGATGGCCCTTGCAGTGAATGACTCCAGCTTCCTTTGGAAGTAAAGTGGCCTTGAGAAGAGTTTTTATTAAAGAGGCATTAATGATGGAGGATCCTTGCATAGTGAGGAAACCTCTTTCAGCCCATGTAACAGCATGGTGGTGCAGGATATGGAAGGCATATTTAGAGTCAGTATAAATACTGACGTGTAGTCCCTTTGCAAGAGTGAGGGCTCAAGGCAATGAGTTCAGCTTGCTGAGAGGTAGAGGAGGAGAGCAGAGTGGTAGCCTCAATGATAGATGTGGAAGATATTATAGCATAGCATGCCTTTGCTGGTGAGTGGCGATTAGGCGTGGTGGAACTGCCATTGATAAACCAAGTGTGATCAGGGTGGGGAACAGGAAAGAAGGAAATATGAGGAAATGGAGTGAATGTCAGGTGGATCAGAGAGATACAGTCATGGGGGTCAGGTGTGGTATCCGGAATAATGTGGGAGGCCAGATTGAAGTCCAGGCCAGGAACAATGGTAATTGTGGGAGACTCAACAAAGAGTGAGTATAGCTGAAGGAGCCAGGGAGCAGAAAGTATATGCATCAGGTGTGAGGAAGGAAATAGATTTTGGAAGTTTAAGAACTGTAGAGAGTGAGTTGAGCATAGTTTGTGATTTTGAGTGCCTCAAAAAGTATTAGGGCCGTGGTGCCCGCTGCACAGAGACATGATGGCCAGCCTAAAACAGTAAGGTCAAGTTGTTTGGACAAAAAGGCTACAGGGCGCAATCCCAGTCCTTGTGTAAGAATTCTGACTGCACAGCCCTGCACTTTGGCTGTGTGTAATGATAAGGGTTGGGATGAGTCAGGGAGAGCTAGTGTGGGAGCAGTCTCTAAAGCTGTTTTCAAGGAATGGAAAGAGGAGTGGGGAAAGGATTTAGAATCTATGGGGATAGCTAGGTTTCCTTTTGTGAGTTTATATAATGGTTTTGTTAGGATGGTAAAACTAGGTATCCAAAGGTGGAAGTACCTAACCATGCCTAGGAAGGAAAGGAGTTGTTGTTTTGTAGAAAGGGTTGGGGTTTGGGAAATTAGCTGGACACCATCAGCAGTGAGAGCATGTGTGTTTTTATGAAGAATTATGCCAAGATAGGTAATGGATGAGGAAGAAATTTGAGCTTGACTCAAGTAATGGGGGCTTTCCATGAAGCCTTGCAGCAGTACAGCCTAGGTAATTTGCTGAGCCTGATGGGTGTCAGGATCAGTCCAAGTGAAAGCAAAGAAAGGCTGGGATGAAGGGTGCAAAGGAATAGTAAAGAAAGCATGTTTGAGATCCAGAACAGAATAATGGGTTGTGGAGGGAGGTATTGAGGATAGGAGAGTATATGAGTTTGGCACCACGGGATGCATAGGCAAAACAATTTGGTTGATAAGGTGCAGATCCTGAACTAACCTGCAAGACTTGTCCGATTTTTGAACAGGTAAAATGGAATTGTAAGGAGAGTGTATAGGTCTTAGAAGCCCATGCTGTAGCGGGCAAGTGATAACAGGATTTAATCCCCTTAAAGCCTGTTGTGGGATGAGATACTGGCATTGAGTGAGGTAAGGGTGATTAGGTTTTAATGGGATAGTAATGGGTATGTGATCGGTTGCCAAGGAGGGAGTAGAGGTGTCCCATACTTGTGGGTTAAGGGCAGGGGGGTACGAGAGGAAGATGTGAAGGAGGTTTTGGGTTTAGAAGAAGGATGGCAATGAGATGTGGCTGTAGTCCAGGAATAGTCAGGGAAGCAGATAATTTGGTTAAAATGTCTCGGCCTAATAAGGGAACTGGGCAGATGGGGATAACTGAAAAAGAGTGCATAAAAGGATGTTGTCCAAGTTGGCACCAGAGTGGGGGAGTTTTAAGGGGTTTTGAAGCTTGGCCGTCAATACAACAGTTTCGGGGGCAAGGGAAACAGGCCCTTGAAAAGAAGGTAATGTGGAGTGGGTAGCCCCCATATTGATTAAACAGGGGATGGACTTACCCTCTACTGTGAGAGTTACCCAAAGCTCAGCGTCCGTGATGGTCCAAGGGGCTTCCAAGGCAATCGGGCAGCATCAGTCTTCAGCTGTTAAGCCAAGAAATCTGGGAAGGAGTCAGTCAGAGAGCCTTGGCCCAGAGTTCCAGGGACTCTGGGAGTGGCTGCCGGGCAAATTGGACAGTCCAATTTCCAGTGGGATCCCACACATATGGGACATGGCTTAGGAGGAATCCCAGGCTCTGGGCATTCCTTGGCCCAGTGGCCAGACTTCTGACACTTGAAGCAAGATCCTGATTAAGGAGGTCCTGTAGGAATGCTTGACTGCTGCGGCTTAGGCATGTGTGGCTTAGGCATTTTGAAGTTCTTGTGTGCTGGAGGTGCGGCTGGGTTTTGTCTCACAGCAGAGGCAAGTAATAGTCACTCAGAAATGCATTGCTGTCTGGCTGCCTCCTCCCTATTATTGTACACCTTGAAGGCAAGGTTGATTAATTCCTGTTGTGGGGTTTGAGGGCCGGATTCTAATTTTTGAAGCTTTTTTCTAATGTCAGGAGCCGACTTTGTGATAAAATGTGTATTTAGAATGAGATGGCCTCCTGACCCTTCACAGTCTAGGATTGTAAAGCATCTCAGGGTTGCTGCCAAATGAGCCATGAACTGGGCTGGGTTTTTACATTTGATGAAAAAGAGCCTACATGCTAATTAATTTTGGAGAGGTTGGATAAAGAAAAAGGAGCATTAACCTTGACTGTGCCTTTAGCTCCAGCCACCTCTTTAAGAGGAAATTGTTGGGCAGGTTGGGGAGGGCTAGTGGTGGAACCAAACTGTAAGCCAGACCGGGTGTGAGGAGGGGAGGTGATAGAAGGATTATAGGGTGGGGGCAGTGGAGGCTGAGGAAGAATTGGAGCCTGATTCAACCTGGCAGGGAGTGACCAGTGACCTGAGGAGGAGCAGACTGGGAAGGAGGGGAGAGGTCAGATGGGTCTATAGAAAAGGAAGGTTGAAAAGACTCAGCGATGCTTGGGGTTGGGACTGAGGGGACAGGCAGGAGGGAAAGAAGGAAGACTTGGGACAAGTTGCATTGGGAATAGAGACTAGGGAGGGGCCGATGTGTAAAAGAAAGCCTGGACGTCAGGCACCTTAGACCATTTGCCCATTTTATGACAAGAATTATCTAGATTTTGTCGGATGGAGAAATTGAAAGTGCCATTTTCTGGCCATTTAGAGCCATTATCAAGTTTGTATTGGGGCCAAGCGGTGTTGCAGAAGAAAATAAGGCATTTAGGTTTTAGGTCAGGTGTGAGTTGAAGAGGTTTTAAGTTTTTGAGAACACAGACTAAGGGAGAAGAGGGAGGAATGGAGAGTAGAAGGTTGCCTATAGTGAAGGAGGCAAGCCCAGAGAAAAGAGAGGGTAGAGACACAGAAGGGGTAAAGGGTGCTTGCCCCCCAGGAAAGTGGTGCTTGCCACTAAGGGTGAAGGATTAAGGCAGGTGTCCCCACGGTGATCAGACACCTCTGAAACCTGGGTGAATAATCAATCAGGCATCCTCGCAGTGATTAAACACGAAGGGAAGACTGTCTTCCCGAGTCCGTGACCAGTGCTGGAGTTTTGCGTTCACAGATAAAACATGTCTCCTGTGTCTACCAGAAAAGGAAAGGAATTGAAATTAACAGAAGGGAGAGATTAAAGTGTGGCACCAAGATTGAAAGGAGAAAGAGGTTGAGGGATAGTGAGAGAGGTTTGAGAAGAGAGTAAAAAGAGGCCGCTTACCTGATTTAAAATTGGTGACATGTTCCTTGGGCTGGTTGGTCTGAGGACCCAAGGTCATAGGTGGATGTTTCTCATGGAGCAAAGAGCAGGAGGATGGGATTGGTCTCCCAAGGTTGGTCCCCCGATCTGAGTCATGGCACCAAATGTCACACATATTCATGTGAAGAGACCACCAAACAGGCTTTGTGTGAGCAATAAAGCTTTTTAATCACCTGGGTGCAGGCGGTCTGGGTCCGAAAAGAGAGTCAGCAAAGGGAGATAAGGGTGGGGCCATTTTATAGGATTGGGTGGGTAGTGGAAAATTACAGTCAAAGGGGGCTGTTCTCTGGTGGGCAGGGGTGGGGGTCCCAAGGTGCTCAGTGGGGGAGCTTCTGAGCCAGGAGAAGGAATTTCACAAGGTTAATTGCTCAGTCAAGGTGGGGCAGGAACAAATCACAATGGTGGAATGTCATCAGTTAAGGCAGGAACCGGCCTTTTTCACTTCTTTTGTGATTCTTCACTTGCTTCAGGCCATCTGGATGTGTACGTGCAGGTCACAGGGGATATGATGTCTTAGCTTGGGCTCAGAGGCCTGACAGTAATTTTCAAAACCCTTTGTAATCTTGTCCCATGAGTTTATCTAACCTTGTTTCTTTCTACAGTCCAGATGATAGATATTTATAAAATTCCTATTTTGTGTGAAACACTGAGATTAGAAAGTAA
The DNA here is from genome assembly GCF_008728515.1 of Papio anubis. Taxonomy (NCBI): domain Eukaryota; kingdom Metazoa; phylum Chordata; class Mammalia; order Primates; family Cercopithecidae; genus Papio; species Papio anubis. The sequence goes on along the minus strand of NC_044996.1, from coordinate 107,941,887 downwards.
TAGTGTCTATAGCCTTTGTCCTTGGGAAGTTTTCAATCAGACTGAAAATTGTATCCTTCTAGTCTTCTAAGTAGGTGTCTTACCTTAAGCTCCCAGAGATTCTTCTTGCCTAAAGTCCCATGGTACTTAACATCTTTATTAGTCTATGCTACGAGTTTTATAAGTTTTTAGCAATGAGACCTAACTTTGAAACAATTTTCATGGAACTCTAATGTATTACACAGATGGGAATGTTGTTGACTACAGAAGTGTGAAGCTTGAATCCCACCATCTGTGACCTTTGTCATCAACTCTCCTTATTTCAAGTCAGTCCAAGTCACATCTCCAAATTGTAAAATTGGATGAACATAATTGAAAAGCCACTGTAATATAACATCTCCTATTGGTATCCAATTTCATAGCTCCTCATCTTAACACTTCAAAAAAGTCTTCAGAATCTCCTCCACTAATATACTGCTTGGGGTTCAAAATGTTCTTTTTAATCCAGTTGTTCCTGACTCATGAACATAGCACACTGGCTACCAACATACACTGTAATAATTATGTTAATATAAGAAAGAACCATGAATGTTAATGGTTCTGATTCTTTGTTTATATCATTTCTATCATCACTGAGTTTACCCCTTGTCAGCGTGTCACCCATAAACATCTCCTTAAACCATATTTTTTCTCTAAATAAAGACAATAACAAGGTCATAATTCCATCTAACATCCAACTATACTGGGTACAACCAAAAATACCATAACCCCTTCCCCAAAAGAGGAGGCAAAATCCTTGATTGATATTTATTCTTCTCCCTGATATCCTATAACTAAAATACTAAGATATAAAATTAGCAATACTTAAATGCTATGATACAAAGATAATACATCTTACACGATAAGGAAATGAGAGGAAAGAAAACAAAGATATTTGCTTAACACAAACACACACACACAAATGTATTTGTAACAAACTAAGGAGAAAATACTCACGACAATTAGAATCCTCATTGCTATAACTGGTCACATGGTTATGCATGATATTTATATCCACCTTCTTCCACTACCCATTCTGTTTTCCTTTTGCCTTCAACAACCACCTCTTCTGGTTGCCATATTTTACCTGATAAGGTAAACCAAATCTTCATTCCTGAAGTGTCTGGGCCATTAGGAATCCTGCTTGAATTGGGCTGTTGTAATTTTCATCTCCTGCATTCCAGACATACTCTTCCTTACTTCCATTGTGGGGTAGTACTCCAATTTGCCCTTGGTAGTCAGGATCAATCACCTCAGCCAGCACAGAAACTCCCTTCTTTGCCTGTAGATTCAGAGAAATGAGGAGCACAAAGTGGCCAGGAAGCACTTTTAACTCCCAGTTCAGTGGTATCATTGTTGTGTCTCCAGTTGAAAGCATTTCTCCCTCTGGAACTAAGACCTCTAGGCTAGCAGGGGTTAAGGTGGTGGAAACAGGAGACAAAAATGTTGCTAGCAGGTCGCTATTGGTAATAGTGAGTCGTGCTACTCCCATTTCCTTGACTTGATTCTTGGAGACATGAATCTTGGCTATGGGAGAAACAGCAGCATATATTGGATGCTGAGTAGAGGCCTTCTGGAAAACCTATCCTCAGCTCTTCAAGGTATTGCCACCTAGCTGGCAATGTAAGGAAGTCTTCAAAAGGCCATTCTACCATTGTATCAGCTCTTTCAGGATGGTAGAGAACATGGTAATAGGAGTGAATTTCATGAGCATGGGCCCATTGCCACATTTCTTTTGTTACAAAGTGAAGTTCTAAATCAGAAGCAATGCTGTGTGGAAACCATGGCAGTGTGTAAAGCATTCTGTAAATCCATGGATGGAAGCAAATCTATATCTAATGTAAGTGCTATTCCAGTAAGAACAAAAGGCTGTTCCTTCCTTGGTGGAAGTGGTCCAGTGTAATCAACCTGGTACCAAGGAGCTTGGTACCAAGGATCACCTTGGGAAGTGGCTTCAAACCAGGGGCTCAGTGTTTGCTGCTGGGAGATTGGGCTGTCAGTCATGGCTATAGCCAGGTCAGCCTTGATGAGTGGAAGTCCACATGGCTGAGCCCATGTATAACCTGCATCTCTATCACTATGGCCACTTTGTTCATGAGCCCACTGGGCAATGACAGGGGCAGCTGGGGAAAGAGGCTGAGTGGTATCCATAGAAAAGGTCATCCTATCCACTTGATTATTTGCATCCTACTCTGCTGAGGTCACCCTTTGGTGAACATTCACATGGGACAAAAATATCTTCACATTTCTTGCACATTGAGAGAGGCTTATTCATATAACCTCTTTTCCAAATTTTCTTGTCATTAATTTTCCAATCATGTTCCTTTCAATCTCTGATCATCCAACTAGACCATTGGCCACAGGGAATAAATCAGTATATAATCACATCTGGACATTTCTCTTTCTAAGCAAAGTGAACAAATAGCTGTGTTGCTTGGAGTTCTGCAGACTAAGAGGATTTCTTTTCATGAGTGTCCTTCAGGAATATCCCAGAAAAGGGCTATAGTCCTGTAGCTGTTCAGTTTGGGGTGGTACCTGTATATTGTGCAGAATCGTCTATAAACCTGGCCTAGTCTTCTTTTCCTCTGTCAACTAATTGTGAGGAATTCACCACGAGGCCATGAGTGCAGGCTGAGAGTGAGAAGGCAGTGTAGCAGGAGTGAGGAACATGGGCATTTGGTCCACTTCTTCATGTAACTTACTTATGCCTTCAGAGTCCATTCAGCTCAATCATATATATACCACTTCCAACTGATGATGCAGGCAGTGCTGCTGTGCACACCCAACTTTATGGCTTGGTGGGTCAGATAACACCCAGTTTGTGATAGGCAATTCAGGTCGCATGGTCACTTGGTGACCCATAGTCAAATATTCAGTTTCCAATAAGGCCCACTAGCAGGCCAAGGGCTATTTTTCAAAAGGAGAGTAGATACCTACTCTCCTTTTAAAAGAGTAGTGGGTGAAAGAGCAGAGTTTTGCCCCAAAATCCCAAGGGTCTTCTCTGTGTTTCACTCATAGAGGCCTGCCAAAGGATCCAAACAGCATTTTTATCTGACACTGATACCAAGCACCATTGGATCTACTGGATCATATGGCCCAAGAGCAGAGTAGTTTGCAGATCAGCCTGAACCTATGGCAGAGCCTTCTCCTTTTCTGGGCCTCACTCAAAACTAGCAGCTTTTTAGGTCACTCAGTAATTGAGTTGAAGTAACACACCCAAATGAGGAATATCATTTGCGTGTGTTAGGGGCCAGATGCAACAACTTATCCCTTACCTTAGAAAGAATATCTTCATGTCCCACACCACTGGACCCCTAGAAATTTTACTGAGGTAAAAGGACACTGAATTTTAGTTGGATTTATTTCCCAACCACTGGCACACAAAATTCTTACCAATAACCCTAGAGTAGTTGCTACTTGGTGCTCACTAGGTCCTCAATATAATGGACAAGTGTGATATCTTGTGGAAGGAAAAGGCAATCAACAGCCCTGAGAATGAAATTATAACATAGGGTTAGAGAGTTGAAGCCGGGCGCGGTGGCTCACGCCTGTAATCCCAGCACTTTGGGAGGCCGAGGCGGGCGGATCACAAGGTCAGGAGATCGAGACCACAGTGAAACCCCGTCTCTACTAAAAATACAAAAAATTAGCCAGGCGCGGTGGTGGGCGCCTGTAGTCCCAGCTACTCAGGAGGCTGAGGCAGGAGAATGGCGTGAACCCGGGGAGGTGGAGCTTGCAGTGAGCCGAGATCGCGCCACTGCACTCCAGCCTGGGCGACAGCGCGAGACTCCGTCTCAAAAAAAAAAAAAAAAAAAAAAAAAAAAAAGAGAGTTGATAGTGATTTAGGACAGTGAAGGTATATTGCTGGCCTTGCCAGCTGAAAGCAAACTGCTTCTGGTGGGCATATGGACAGTGAAGAAAGAAAAGGAATTTTATCTGAGGAATGTGAGCCCTTTTAAATTATCAGGTCCAGACAGGCATTAAATTGAGACAGCAGTCATATCCTACTTCCCCCATTGAGCTATGTATTCATCTCTTGAAATGTAACCAAGCTCTTATTATAAAGATCATAAGATATTTGTTTTATTTATTGTCCTTTTTCTTTGTCCTCTTCCCTCATCTGTGCATGCTTGCTTGTATGTAGTCATTTCTATAGAGGGTAGACACTAGTTATTGATAAACTTCAAATCCTGACCCCAGGAGCTACCCTCAGAATCAATGAACTTGTTTTTCTTTTAAAGAACAGTGATCCATAGGTCATGCAGACCTCCTTGATGACATCCAGAAGTTTGATTGGAACTGATGAGATCTAGATTCCAGGGAGTGCAAAGAGATTCGATCATCAGGGGATCCCACCTCCTACATTCTTACCTTACTCATAAAAGTCCCCAGTTATTTCAAAGGCAGGTCAGATTTGAGACTGTCTCACCTGCCGTCTCACTTTGGCCAAATTGAATAAACCTTTCTCTGCTCCTAAGCACTGATATGTCAGTGTTTGGCTTAATGTGCATCGGGTATGTGAGCCTAAATTTCAGGAATCGATAACAGATTTTGGTGACTGCAGTGGGACACATGTGCTCATGGCCTGTAGGTCCCAGTCAGGTTGGGTGAATGGGCATCCACACAGCTGCCTGGGTATGTTGCTTGGAGTAAGCCCTGGGGTCACCCTTCTCAGTGGGTATCAGCTGCCCTTGGCACCCTAGAAGCTTGGAGCAGAGAAACGTTGGACTGCTTCCTCAATTTTCAGTTTTGATTTGAAGGGCAAGTTGTTACACATGCGCAACCAAATCTCTCATTCTCTCCATTTGTATTTTGAAGAGAGCCCATTTGGGAGAGTAAGTAGAATGATAGCCTGTAGTGATTTGCTTGTTTGTGTACCTGCAGTAGTTTGGTTTTTTGTGTGTGTGGAAGGATTGAATGTGGGAAATTCAGGATCAATCTCAGAGTGCGGCCCTCTTTGGCTGTATTTTCCAGAATTGGGCCACTTTCAGCTAGGAGTCCATGAAGAAAAAGAAAATGTTTTCATTATTATTATTATTATTATTATTATTACACTGCTTGGCCTCAATATGCCTTAGATTCTGGGGTAAAGTGGCTTGTGAATGGGTCTTTAAATTATGTTACTATAATGCAACTAGAACTGTTTTGTAAGAGGGAGAGAAAATGGGATGAGATCCCATACGTTCAGGTTTTTATGCTTTTGTGTCAGAATAAACGTGCTCAAAAGAGGTGTAGTATAACTTGATGCTGCAAAAGGAAGAACAGCCCAAACCTAAGGTTTTAGACTTTCCACCATTAGATGTAGAAGACAAGGTGCTGATCAGCACCTTGAAACCCCCAAATAATCATCCTGCTCCTCTGCCCTTTCCTCTGCCACCTGTGGCTCCAGCACATCCCCCTCCTTATGGAACATATGGAGCAGGAGGAGGACACCCCCAATCCCTCATGGGGGAAAAATCAGGATTTGTTATGGATTCTTCTTCTTGTACCTGACAGGTAATACAATTTGGCCAGGGAGCCACAGGCCCCTAGGTAGGACAATTTCCTCTCTGCTAATCCTCTGTTAGGATAATGTGAATGAACATTTGGCTGATATGATGTGGGTGCACTCTACTTTTCCCACTTCAAATCTGTTCAATTGGAAAAGCAATAATCCCTCCAATCAAGATGACCCCAAGTTAATGGCTGAACAATTCTCATCCATACGTCTGACCTATTATCCCACATGGGCAGATATCCAGGCTTTGTTAAATGTACTGCTCACAGCAAATAAAAGGTACATTGTCATAGAAAAAAACTAAAGAGGAAGCAACCTGGCTCCATCTTGAGGATGGAAATAATCTCCCTGAGCCAATGGAGTCAGTCTGCACCATGGAACCCAGTTAGGATGTAAATAATGGAGGTCTTCCCCACTTAGAGCACTATTAAAATTGTATCCTTGAAGGTTTAAAGAAAGGGGTCCCTCCAAGAGCCTTAGTAAAGCACAGGAGGTACAGCAGCAACCAAATGAGGCCTTCGCAATTCTTGGAAAGACTACCAGACATATCAAAACTTTGCAGGTGGAACTGGAAAATCAGAATGATTTAATATGAGCTTCATCTGTCACAGTGTCCCTGATATTCAAAGAAAATTGCCAAAGATAGATGAAGCCATTGTGTTGCCAAACTCACATTAATCTAGTTAGCTTTTAGGGTGTACTATGCTTGGGATAACGATCAGGAAAAGCACAAGTTAAAGCAACAAGTATCCATGTTGGTGCTGGTGCTTGACTTTCAACCTAAAATAAATGAAAAAAATCAAAGCAAAAGGAGGGTCCCACCCCACCTTAGGGAAGAACCAGTCCACTTATTGTAAGGAAGAAGGACATTGGAAAAAGGGCCATCCCAAACTGACCAAAGTGGCTGTCAAGCACAACCCTTCCTCAGAATCAGATGATGGGAAGGGGAAAAGACTGAGATGAAAGTTGATATGGCCCAAGGTGTCCCTGAGCCTTTGCATGACCAGTACATGTATCCCCACAGGAACCCAAGATACAATTGATATTGGGGAATAGAATGATTGACTTCTTAAATGATAAGTTGCCACATGATCAGTAATTAACACTTGGCTCTTCCCAATTATGGGAGAAACCAAGATTGTTACGGGGATATTGAAAGATGCCATTACTTGCCCCTTTCTACAATCCTTAAATCGCCATTTAGGAGAGACCAGCCTGAAACATAGTTTCTTGTATGTGCCTGGATTCCCAGTGCCCCTCCTGGGCCTGGATTGGCTTGCCAAATTGTGTGCCCAATTTGTCTTTTCCCCCAGAGACCTGGGGGTTCCTCCTGAACAAGCTTGCAGGTTTCAAAAGCTCCAGCTCCAACCAGAAAATACAGAAGTTTAGGACATTCCAGAGAAAATTCCCATAAGGGTAAGGGAAGATATTTGGGCTTCAGGGAAGCTGGGGAGAATGGTCACAGCCAAACCTGTAAAAAATAAATGAGGGACACAGAATACCTAAGCTAAAACAATATCCATTAAAGGAGGCAGCATGAAAGGGCATTCAGCTGCTCTTGAAAGCCTTTTTGGGACAAGGACTAATTCAGCCCTGTCACTTCCCCTACAACACTCCTGTCTTGCTGGTTCACAAGCCCTGTTCAGATGACTACTGGCTTGCACAAGACTTCAGGGTTATTCATGAACTAGTCCAGGACATACACCCCGTGATACCTAATCCCTATACCTTGCTGACAAGCTTATCAGGAGATAAGACAAGGTAAACCATTATGTGGTTTATAAACCATTATGTGATTTATAATTTTATAATTTTGGATCTGAAAGATGCCTTCTTTTGCATACTGCTAGATAGGGAGTCACAAGAGATCTTTGCATTTGAATGGCAAGGACCAGGAATGCAGGTGAATTAGCAGTACTGTTGGAGAGTGTTATCTCAGGGATTTTAAAAATTTACCCACAACCTTTGGGAGAATTTTGGCATGGGACTTAAGGGACTTCCTACCGAGAGAAGAATGCTTTTACATGATGATATCTTTGTTTCTAGTAACACTTTTAGAGATTCCCTTGAAAATACCATCCAAACACTGAATTTTCTAACAGAAAGAGGCTATGAGATTTCCAAAAGAAAAAGTCCAAATCTCACAAGCCCTGATATCCAAATACTTGGAGTTTGAACCGACTAAGGGACAAAGAAATCTTCTCCCAGACTGCTGAGACGCAATAGCCTGGGCAGCCGTCCCTACCGCCTGCAAACAACTATGAGGGTTTGTAAGTATAGTAGAACTTTGTTGAATTTGGATTCCAAATTTTGAACTTACAGTAAAACCACTTTATGAGGCCCTAAAGGGAAAGGAATCTGAACCCTTGGTGAGGACCTCAGAATGCCAAAATTCTTTTAATAAATCCAAAGAAAAGTTAATGATTCCTCCTGCACTGGGTCTTCCAAATGTAAGAAAATGTGTTGATGTATTTGTGCATGGAAAACAAGGCGTGAGCTTGGGAGTCCTAACTCAAAGCTTGAGACCTGACTGGAGATCAATTGCTTATTTCACTGTATAACTTCATCAGGTGGTGAAGGGTTGGTCTCCCTGCCTCCAAGCAGTGGTTGCAACTTGTTACCTCCTCTAGGAGGCTGAAAAGTTAACTCTCAGACAGCCATCACCATTCACACACTGCATCATATCCTCCCTCTCTTACAGCAAAAAGGAGGGGTATTAGCTGACTCCAGGGAGGTTAGAGAAATCCAGGCTACGTTCCTTTACAAACCAGAGTTAAAAATAAAGGTGGTCTCAGTTCTTAACACTACTACCTTAAAACCTACAGAAACGGAGCCAGGGCTACACATAATTTTCTTCAGAATATTGAGCAGATCTTTTCCAGCTGACCAAACCTGGTGTATCAGCCCTTGGCACATCCTGACCTGAAACTGTTCACAGATGAAAGCAGCTTCATGGACCATGGAAGTCATCATGCGGGGTATGTGTGGTCGGTACCTTACAAGGCACTGTGAAAGCCAAAGCCTTATTGCCAGACACCTCAGTACCTCAACTCAACAGCCTGAGCTCATTGCCTTACTCTTGTCATCCAATTGGATGAGAACAAAATTGGGAATATTTATATAGACTCTAAATATGCTTTCTTCGTGGCACATGCCCATGGGGCTATTTAGAAAGAGAGAGGGCCTTTGACTAGTGATAACAAGGAAATCAAATATGCCTCTGATATTATGGCCTTATAAGAATCTGTAAATGCCCCCAGAGTGGTGGCTATCATCCACTATCCTAGCCATCAAAAAGGGGAAATCATTGTGCCAACCTGGCAGCAAAACAGGCTGTAAAAGCACTGGACTTTGAGGCCTTCTTAGCCCTGTTTGTACCGCAGTTTGATCTGACTAAGTAAGTCTCAACCTTGCTATACTGAAGGAGATTTAAAGTGGCCCAAGGATTGGGAATTTACGTCCCCAGCCCTAGGCCATCCAGGCTAGATATGCAATTTGGGAGGCATTATATTGGTTCCTGGAGCCCTCCTTAAAGATACAGTGAGTTGGCTGGTGCAGTGCCTCACGCCTGTGATACCAGCACTTTGGGAGGCCGATGCAGGTGGATCACTTAAGGCCAGGAGTTCGAGACCAGCCTGGCCAACGTGGTGAAACGCTGTCTCTTCAAAAAATACAAAAACACTAGCCAGGCGTGAGATCACTTGAACCTGGGAGACAGAGGTTGCAGTGAGCCGAGATTGTGCCACTGCACTCCATCCTGGGTGACAGAACGGGACTCTGCCTTAAAAAAAAAAAAAAAAGATAATAGTGAGCAAGTTTCATCGAAGCACCCATTACAGAAAAGATGCAACCCTTTAATGGCTACATTAGTACTTGATTAGTCCCAATATGCAATGGGTAATCCAAAATATGATCCATCAATGCACTCTCTGTGCTCAAAACCATCCTAAAACTGGACTCCTGCCCCCTGTTCAGGGGACTCTTGAGGAGATTCTCCATATGAGGATTGGCAAGTTGATTTCACAACAATGCTGTGAGTGCCCAAAGGCTATAGATATCTTTTTTTTTTTTTTTTTGTATATACATTTACAGGATGGATGGAGGCATACCCTACCCAAAATGGCCCACAGCTTACTTAAAGAGATAATCCCCTGGTATGGACTCCCTTTGATATTCAGGGTGACAACAACACAACATTTGTCTCTCAGGTAGCACAGGAAATGTCTCAGATCCTAGATAGTGAATAGAAACTTTACACAGCATGGTGTCCACAATCCACAGGAAAGACTGAAAAAAATGAATCATACTAGAAAACGAACAATTGCTAAGATGTGCCAAGAAACCAATCTAACTTGGGACAAGGTACTGCCCTCTGCCCTGCTGAGAATTCAGGTTGCTCCCTAAAGTAGGCTCCAATTGAGTGCTTTTGAAATTAAATTGCCATATTAAAAAGTAACCTCTGTTCAAGAGTTTGCTTCTGACAGGTTGGCCTTCCCCATGGATGTGCCCTTCACCCTTTCCAGGCCAGAGACCAAGTCCTACTCAAGACCTGGAGGGAAACTGGACTGGATCATCAACTGGTCCCTCAATGGGTAGGACCCTATGAGGTCCTCCTGACCACTCATTTATCTATCAAATTGGCTGTGGTTAAACTTTGGGTACATTATACCCACAGGTAAAGACTGTCCCCCCTCAGCTCGATTTATGGGGTAATCAACTTAAATGGACCTGTGAACCAACTGAAAACTTGAAGCTGCTCTTTAAGAAAAACTTTGCAAATAAGTAAGGCCTTCTATCATTTAATTATGAGATTCTTGCTAATCCCCATAATAATATATGGGCTTATGGTGTCTCCTGAAACCAATCTTTTCCTACAATGGGCACAGCATTATACAGATAGCCTACAACAGGAAGCTTGTGGGGTTTGTGGGCTGCTACCTATATCTAGCATTTCTGGATTACGTTGGTGGGTCTCACCTCTACAAGAAAATGACTGAGTACATTTACAAATCTTAATGAAAAACTATTTACAAGAAAATCAGGTCCCTGGTGTTCTAACACAAGAAAATAAAAGGTTATGGCCTGTCATTAATGTAACCCTCCAAAACCCAGGTCACAGAAAACCTTTTACTATAAATCAGACTACTTGACAAACTTCTGAATATGCTGCTCCTCTCCTGAATGAGTTTCCCTTGGCAACCCCCAAAGTTTTTACTATTAACAGGTTAACTATTAACCTTCCTCACTATACTGAGGAAGGTTTCTATTTAGTTTGGGATGATTTCCTTTGGATGACACCCACCACCAGCTACTTAAATCAAAAAGGAACAAAAAAAAATAACTCTTATGATCATTGCCCAAATATTAATAATATGGGCTGGATGCCCCCATAACAATGTCAGCATACTCTAGTGCTGTAACAAACTGACTGATTTTCTACTGATTGGACACAGAGGCTAGGAATTCGATGACTAGCCCCACATGGAACTAAATGGCTATGTGACACTGATCTTTAGCCCTGACTACCTTATTGAACGGATAGAATGGTGCACCCTGGGTTTCCCCTGGGTCCAGTCCAGTTTCATTTGGGAAACACAGATGGACAGCCTGCAGATTTCCAATATGTGTTGTACCAATGGACCGGTTGGTTTCCACTGTTATGACCATCTCCTATCCATTTCTGTTCCCTAAGTTAGTTTAGAAAATGTTATCTGGCATACCAGGACCCTCACAAACTATGTGCAGCATATGCTAAAGGATGCATTCAGAGGCATCTCTTTTTTTTTTTTTTTGAGATGGAGTCTTGCTTATCGCCCAGGCTGGAGTGCAGTGGTGCGATCTCGGCTCACTGCAAGCTCCGCCTCCCGGGTTCATGCCATTCTCCTGTCTCAGCCTCCAGAGTAGCTGGGACTACAGGCGCCTGCCACCGCGCCTGGCTAATTTTTTGTATTTTTAGCAGAGACGGGGTTTCACCATGTTAGCCAAGATGGTCTCGATCTCCTGACCTTGTGATCCGCCCGCCTCAGCCTCCCAAAGTGCTGGGATTACAGGTGTGAGCCACCGCACCCGGCCTGGAGGCATCTCTTTAGTGACCTGAGATGACCATGATGAGAAAGGCAATCTTGCAGAACTACATGACCCTCAATGTCCTCACAGCTACACAAAGGGGAACCTATGCCATAATCAAAAACAAATGTCTTGTATATATCCCAGACAATACAGAAAAGTTTAAAGATATCACAAACAAATTAATACCATGTCTGACCCCATGATGTTGCTACAACAATGGTTATCTTCTTGGTGCAACTCAATACTCTCTTGATGGAAAAAAAATAAACAATTCTAGCTTTGATTATAGGAATAGGCATACTCCTTTGTTGTGGATTATATTGCTGCTGCACTATATGTGTAAGATTTCAAAATCACCTCTCTCAGAGGATCCTAACACCTTGTTCAATGATATTGCAAAGAATTGCTTCTGTAAGTCACGGAACACATGAATATTTTCAATTGCAGGTAAATAAGTGCCATTCCCTGGACCCCTAGCAATGTCCCTTACCAGCGGCAAATAGTTATAATGAATCAACATACCAACTCCTCAAGATTGAGAAATGGAACAATGACATTGAGGATGTTGTAACCAAGCCCTATATTTTAAGTATCAGGTTGTTTTACTTATTCTTTGTCTTTGTCCTTTTCCTCATCCATGCATGCTTGCTAGTACGAAATCATTTCTGTAGAGAGTAATCACTAGTAATTGATTAACTTCATATCCTGAACCCTGGACCTGCTCTCAAGATTGATGAACCTGTTTCTATTTTAAAGAACAATGATCCTTAAGTCATGCAGACCTCCTTGATGGCATCCAAAAGTTTGATCGGGACTGATGACATCTAGAGTCCGAGGGGCACAAACAAGTTTGATGATCCCAATTTCCGCATTCCTACCTTATTCATAAAATCCTCCAATTATGTTCAAAGGCAGATCAGATTTGAGAGACTGTCTGTCCTGATCTCTTGCTTTGGCTAAATCGAATAAACCTTCCTCTGCTCCTAAGCATGGATGTGTCAGAGTTTGGCTTATTGTGCATTGAATACATGAACCTAAATTTTGGGATTTGATGACAGAAACTGCTTGCTATTGCCACAAGTAGCTATAAATGAACCTAACAATACTGCACGAGACAAGATAACCCAAGCCTTACAGATTAACAATATATAGCCAATCACTACCCAATATTATTTCTATAAACCAAAGAGAATTCCTGACAAACAACTTTGTATCAGCCCAGTCTCTGTCCCCCTTTTTTGCCTTTAAAAATCTGCTTGTACACAGGCAACCAAAGCAAAAATGTACAAATGGGATCATGTCAAGTTAAAAAGTTTTTGCACAGCAGGCCGGGCGCAGTGGCTCACGCCTGTAATCCCAGCACTTTGGGAGGCCGAGACGGGTGGATCACTAGGTCAGGAGATCGAGACCATCCTGGCTAACATGGTGAAACCCCGTCTCTACTAAAAATACAAAAAACTAGCCGGGCGTGGGGGCGGGCGCCTGTAGTCCCAGTTACTCGGGAGGCTGAGGCAGGAGAATGGCCTGAACCCGGGAGGCGGAGCTTGCAGTGAGCTGAGATCCGGCCACTGCACTCCAGCCTGGGCCACAGAGCAAGACTCTGTCTCAAAAAAAAAAAAAAAAAAAAAAAAAAAAAAAAAAAAAAAAGTTTTTGCACAGCAAGGGAAACAATCAACAAAGTTGAAAAGACAACCTACAGAATGGGAGAAAACATTTGCAAACTACCCATCTGACAAGGGATTAATAACCAGAAGATATAAGGAGCTCAACCCACATTATAGGGAAAAAAAATCTCATAAATCAAAAAATCGCAAATGATTTGAATAGTCATTTCTCAAAAGAAGACATACAAATGGCAAATAGGCATATGAAAAGATGCTCAGCATCACTGATCATCAGAGAAATGCATATCAAAACAACGAGATATCGTCTCACCCCAATTAAAATGGCTTATATCCAAAGACAGGCAATAACAAATGCTGGTGAGGATGTGGAGAAAAGGGAACTCTCCTACACTGTTGGTGGGAATGTAAATTAGTACAACCACTATGGAGAACAGTTTGGCAGTTTCTCAAAAAACCAAAAATAGAGCTACCATGTAAAATCCAGCAATTCTAGTGCTAGGTATATACTCAAAAGGGGAAAAAAACAGGATATCAAAGAGATATCTGCACTCGCATGTTTGTTTGGTGCAGCACTGCTCACAATAGCTAAGATTTGGAAGCAACATAAGTGTCCATCAACAGATGAACGGATAAAGTAAATGTGATCCATATGATGCAGGAGGTAAAAAGAAATTATTTAGGCAGATAATGAGGGCAAATAGTCCTCAGCAGAACTTCCCTTCTAACAAAAAGCAGCCCAAGAAATCGCTTCTTTTCTAACAAAGAGCAGCCTGGAAGATTGGGCTGCAGACAAGGATAAGGAGGCTGGAAGCTTGCACTGAGGGGTATGCCAGCAGCTGCACAGACAGAAGGGGCTACCTGGGACCAGTCATGTTCACCATGGGAGTTCCGCCGCCCCTTTTTTAGCACATGCACAGTAAGAAACAAGCAACATGGAGTAGCTAGCTCAGGCTGAGGACTCACCTGCATAATAAAAGGTTGGGGTGGGGGCTGCCGGAGATTCCCACCCTATGCAGATGGCACACATGGTCCTAACCGGTTTTTCGTGCCCTATGTAGATCAGATACCGCATCCCCACTAGCTCATCTGTAAAAGGCCCTGCATTTCACTGTGGGATGGCAACCCTTTTTCCGGGGCCCTTCTCTGTACCAGATAACTGTTCTCTTTCTCCTATTAAATTTCTGCTCTAAACCTCATCTTTGGTATGTCCACATCCTTGATTTCCTTGGCCGTGAGACCAAGAACTCTGAGTGTCACTCTAGACAATGGAGATCATTATGTTAAGTGAAATAAGCCAGGCACAGAAGGAGAAACATCACATATTCTCACTTATTTGTGGGATCCAAAAATCAAAACAATTGAATTCATGGACGTAGAGAGTAGAAGGATAGTTACCAGAGTCTGGGAAGGGTATTGGGGTCTGGAGGGGAGGTGGGGATGGTTAATGGGTACAAAAATAGTTAGAAGAATGTATAAGATACTATTTGATTTCACAATTATGTGACTATAGTCAATAATAATTGTATATTATAAAATAACTAAAAGAGTATAATTGGATTGCTTGTAACTCAAAATATAAATGCTTCAGAGGATAGATACCCTATTCTCCATGATATGATTATTATACATTGCATGCATGTATCAAAACATCTCATATACTACACAAATATATACACATACTATGTACTCACAAAAATAAATAAAATAAAATAAAAATTTGCTTATAACAAAGGCCAGACAGAGCTCATATCCAGGTGTACTTGTGTCTCAGTCTTCCTGGCAGCTGTCTTCATTTTGGCTCAAGTGAACACTTTAAATTATTTATTGTGCCTCAGCCTCTTATTTTAGTTCAACACCAAGGATGGAGATAAAAGACATCTGCCAGATGCGTACCAAGCCAGATGCATACCTGGGACCAGATGATGTTTTAGTTTGCTGATGCAATGAAACCACATCTGGTAAAGCAGCTACAATTGGATTTTAAAACCATCACCTGGTTAATCTTTTGGTACTCTTGTCATTCTGTGTTCTATACAGGTCAAATAGAAAAGTTGAATGGGGATGTGGTGGGAATTACCACCACCTTTGCCTCTTTCAAGTCCTTGATGGTGGCACTAATCTCTGCAATCCCTTCAGGAATGCAGTATTGCTTTGGATTTACTATTTTCCTTGGTAGAGGATTTCTAGGGGCTTCTACCTCACCTTTCCAACCCTAAGAGTTCTCACTTCACAGGTCAGAGAGCCAATGTTGGGATTACGCAGACTACCAAGTATGTCAATTCCAATTACGCATTCTGGAAATGGGAAAACAACCACAGGACGGTTTTGGAGACCCACTAGCCCCATTGCGGGATGGACCTGAGCTAAAACTCCATTGATCACCTGGACTCCATAAGCCGCCACTTTGACTGGTCAGCCACAGTGATGTTTTGGGTCTCCTGGAACTAGTGCCAGTTCAGAGCCAGTGTACAATAGTTCCTGAAAGATCTGATTATTTCCTTTTCCCCAGTGCACAGTTAGCCTGGTAAAAGGTCATAGATTCATTTGGGGAAGGCTGGGAGAAAAACTAAAAGTATAAATTTTTGGTAGTGAACTGGGGTCCTTCCTCAAGGAAACCTGGCCTCTTCGTTCAAGGGATTCTGGGTCTGTAAACTGGCTTCAGTATGGAAACTGATTGAGGAATCTGAGTCTCTGTTTTTATGATTCATGTTAAGCTTTTGTTTATTTAAGCTAGAACTTTTCTATTTTCACAGATCAAATAAGAATTTAGTAGGCTTCCTACCTATTTCACTTCAAGGAGCACCATGATCAATCAGCCAACACTACAGTTCTGTGCAAATCAGACTATTGTGATTGTGACTTTGACTCTGTTGTCCATTATGGTAACAACGTACACCTTGCCTTTGTAATGGAGTACTGCCACTTGGCCCCTGCCACCCTGTGATCCAATTATTCCTATTGCATTTAAGTTTCCAACTCAGTGATTGCAGCTCCCTCTGTAATGTATGGCCTAAAGAGAAGAGAAATCATGGAGCTCTTGAAGTATGCTGGGGTTCTCCTCATAAAAATTTATCACAGAATTGGTGTAAAGGAAACAAAAAAAATTTCAACCCCAGAGTATACTGTGACATATTTCAAGACGGTTATTCAGAAGGCATGCAGACAGGGATACTTCTGAAAAGCTACCTTTTGTGGAGGAGATTTGCGTCTGTAGAGAAAAATCTACATTAATGAAATAAACAGTCAGCCTTTCTCTGAGGCCCTTCCCCTTGTACAGATAGGGAAGACTAATTCAACCACAGGTTGCCATCTATTGTTTCTGAGGGGTGCTACCTGTGAGGATTCATCTGCATAACAAAACTGACTTTACCTCTTGCCTTTCTTTTTGTCTTCCTCCCATAACCCGTCTTGCCAAGTTCCAAGTCCCTATTCTTTCTGTAAACTCAGGATAATATAAAACCTTCAACCAACTGATCTCTGCTTTGAACTTCATACTTTCTATGTGACTCCCATGCCCATATGCATGTGAATAAATTTGTATGCCCTTTTTACCTGTTATTAATCTATTATCAGTTAGTTTTATAGACCCATTTTTGTCAAACCTACAGGGGAAAAATTTGCTCTTCCCCACAGGTGAAAAGTATGTCTTCTGGACCCTCCCAGTGTGTGTGAATGACAAATCCACTATAATATTCCAATTTCTCTAAGACTTTAAATCTGGTCCTTTACATTAAACAAAGGCAAGACAGGCATTTCGCCGGGCGCGGTGGCTCAAGCCTGTAATCCCAGCACTTTGGGAGGCCGAGACGGGTGGATCACGAGGTCAGGAGATCGAGACCATCCTGGCTAACACGGTGAAACCCCGTCTCTACTAAAAATACAAAAAACTAGCCGGGTGAGGTGGCGGGCGCCTGTAGTCCCAGCTACTCGGGAGGCTGAGGCAGGAGAATGGCGTGATCCTGGGAGGCGGAGCTTGCAGTGAGGTGAGATCCAGCCACTGCACTCCAGCCTGGGTGACAGAGCGAGACTCCGTCTCAAAAAAAAAAAAAAAAAAAGACAGGCATTTCAGCTTTGCTCTGGGTCATATTTTGATTCATATTTCAGTTAACCAACTAGCCAAACTATTAGAGTCCTTTCTAATTCCATGAGCTGCAACATTAAATGCAGAATCTCTGCTTTGTGAGCCCATGGCAATAAATTTAACCTGATCAAACTTTATGGTCCTTCCACTATCATCCTACACCCTTAGTATCTATTCCCACAGCTGCTCCCCAGATTCTGTCTCTATGAGTTAGAAAACAGAAGTAGTGATTTGGATTGTATCACACCTCCTCACGGGTAACTGTCCTTTGCTGGGTTCTGAGACTTGTGTCTGGTTATAGGTCTAGAAGCAAAGATAAATGATGAAGGTGGAGCCTAAGGAGAGTCAGCATTGTCTACATGACAACTGCCTCGAGGGAGGCCATTATAGTTTCCTCAGGCAATACAGGGTTAATCTCAGATTGAGCTAGGAGGTCCAATACTACTGAAGGTGGACAAGCTAATGCTACTGTCAGTGAGGATGTCATTGACACTGGGGGTGGGTATGCCACTTCTGCTGAGGTTGGGAAGACTGTTTTCACTGGGTGTGGGGAGATGTCTTCCACTGGCAAATATGACTCATCAGAATCTAGGGGCTTGAACCCAGGAGGTGGAGGTTGCGGTGAGCCAAGATCGTTCCACTGCACTCCAGACTGGCGACAGAGTGAGACTCTGTCTCAAAAAAAAAAAAAAAAAAAATCATTCCATCATTCCTTTATATAGGATTTGTTTTCTTTGGTCAGCAATATGAAACTCTTAAGAATCAGTATTCCTAGGATATATTTATGGCTGGATCAGTTTCACAAGACACCTTCATATTTACAAAGGGAACCTACAAGTTCTTTTTGTCTTTCCTTAACACATCAAACATAAAAGCAACTTGAAAAAGTACTTTATGTTAGGTATGAGTTAGTTCTAAATTTCTTTTCAAAGAATAAATATGTCAGTATGTTCAACTCTTTACCTTCTACTTTTAAACTTAACTTCCTCATAAAGCAACTTTTTTCAATTACCTGCTCCACCCTGACTCATTTCAATCACCTGTTCCACCCTGACTCATTCCGATTACCTACTCCACCCTCATTCCGATTACCTACTCCACCCTGACTATTTCAATTACCTGCTCTGTCATAACCATTTTCCCCCCAAACCACTCACCCCCTCACTCTCTTTAAATTAGCCAATCGGAGTTAGTTTAGCCTGTGTGGTCTAATCCTAGCCAATGGGGGAATGACACAGCAGCAGGGGCCACGTGCGTCAGGGATAAGAGCCCCTTCCTCTCCCTTGTCCAAGTGTGTGTTAACCATTGCTCCATCTGTAAGGGTGCACCCTTCTATAGAAGTAACTTGCCTTGCTGAGAATTAAAAGCAAATTTTATATTCGAGTGCTATTTCTTTTGCGGCACCAAAACTTTATATATGTAACAATTTGGGGGCTTGCCTGTGATTACAATCCCCTCTGGGGACAGTCTCTGGTTCTCTCCCG
Source organism: Papio anubis (assembly GCF_008728515.1). Taxonomy (NCBI): domain Eukaryota; kingdom Metazoa; phylum Chordata; class Mammalia; order Primates; family Cercopithecidae; genus Papio; species Papio anubis. The sequence goes on along the minus strand of NC_044996.1, from coordinate 107,923,113 downwards.
TGAGGAGGCAAGCCCTGCCCCCTTGTGGTGGCCTCAGGGGTGAGAAATCAAGACCCACCCAGTACGAGGAATAACCCGAGCTCTCAGCAACGTGGAAAAAAAAAAAAAAACAAAAAACTGGCCAGCAACCTAGCTTAAAGGATCCTCACATACTGCCGCAATGACTCTGTGCACAGACCAAGGAAGGAGAAGCCGCGGGAGCCAGTAAAGTATTCCGTTGGTGGTCGGGACCAAGGTAAGAAAACCACTGGGTGGGGGGGCGGGGGAGGTGAAGTACTCCCTGGCCGGGGTGGCTTAGAGGTTAAAAAGAGGCGAGACATCCCCATTGGTGGGGATTGAACCTCACACGAACCTCCAGGATTAGAAAAGGCAAGAAATTTCCAGTGGGGGAAATTGAGCCTCACCCCAAAAGGCGAGAAATTTCCAGTGGGGGAAATTGAGCCTCACCCCAAAAGGTGAGAAATTATCAGTAAGGGAAATTGAACCTTGAACCTTACCCCAAAACCATCAAGATGGGAAATGCCCCAAGCAAGAGAGGGAGCAAGGGGTGATAAAGATAACAAAGATATCCCCCCAGAAAGTCCCCTAGGTCTCATGCTAAAACACTGGAAGGATAATGAAAGGACTAAACATAGGAAAAAGCAACAAATGATAAAATATTGCTGTTTTATTTGGACTCAGGGACCCTTCCTTAAACCCTCAATCTTCTGGCCAAAGTCTGGATCGAATAAGGATGTAATGTGTCAGCTTCTAATCTGATATGCTAATGATAAAAGTCTAGTGTCTCAAGAAGAAATAGGAATGCCCTTTGTTGGAGGCAAGGACCTGTCCTCCTTTTTCCCTTAAAAACAAATAGAGAAGAACCCAATCTGGCATCTCAAAATGAAAAGTCAGAGGAGCCAGCTCTCATGCTAAAGACTCTAGCATATGGGATTCCCCTAGACTATCTTCCCCCACTCAGTGTCCCCAATCTTTTCCCTCAGACAGCCACTGCTGCCTCAGACCGCATTCCAAACTCCCTCTCTACTCACGTTATCCCTCCTCCTTATAACCGTGACTCTTGGGAATTACCATCCCACCAGCCCGTTCCCTCCCAACCTAAAGACCCTTCTCTAAAAGGACTCCAGCATGAGGTAGCACAATGTAAAAAAGATATTCAGAATTTCCCATTTCCCTCCGTACCTAAGAGGTCAGCCCCGACCTCTTCCCTTTGAAAGAGAAGGAGGGGGGGCCACTGGCTTTGTAAATGCTCCCTTAACCAGTTCAGAAGTCCAGAATTTTAAAAAGGAACTTAAACCACTACTAGATGACACTTATGGAGTGGCAGACCAAATTGGCCAATTCTTAGGACCTCAGTTATACACTTGGGTCGAGTTAATGTCCATCTTGGGCATCCTCTTTTCAGGGGAAGAAAGGAGTATGATTTGTAGCACTGCTATGGTAGTTTGGGAACAGGAGCACCCTCCCAGTGAAAACGTTCCCATTATGGGCTAGAAATTCCCTGCCTGAGACCCCCGGTGGGACAATAACAATGCAGATCACCAGGAAAATATGCAGGACCTAAGGGAGATAATAATAAAAGTAATTTGGAATCAGTACCCCGAGCCAGAAATCTTTCTAAAGCATTTGATACACAACAGGAAAAGGATGAAGGACCTATGAGATTCCTAGACAGACTGAGGGAGCAAATGAGGCAATATGCAGGCCTCAATTTGGATGATCCCCTTGGGCAAGGAATGTTGAAACTCCAATTTGTCACTAAAAGTTGGCCAGACATTTCAAAAAAATTACAAAAGATAGACAATTGGGAAGACTGTCCCCTAAGTGAGCTTCTCAGGGAAGCTCAGAAAGTATACGTGAGTATACATGAAAAGGGACGAAGAAAAACAGAAACAAAAGACAAAACTTATGTTTTCCACCTTCCAACAGAAGGCTCCAAACCCAGGTACTTCTAGACAGTTTCCAGGGAGCCAGAAACTATAAAGGGTCCGAACCCTCTTTTAAAGGACCCCAGCCTCCACCTGGAGGACCAAGGTCCTCGTCTACCAGGCCCCCTAAAGAGTATAGGGGAGCAGGGTTAAAGAATCCCAGAACTAAGAGGGAGGAAGGACAAGATAGGTGCTATAGATGTGGAAGAAAAGGCCACTTCAAGAGAGGATGTCCTGAACTAAGAAAGGAGAAAGAAGCCCTTCCACCCGTAACTTTCGAGGAAGAATAGAGGGGTCAGGGGCTCTGTCTCTTTTATCTTGAGTCCCACCAGGAGCCCTTGATAAATTTGGAGGTGGGACCTAAACGTGAGGTTATCACCTTTTTAGTAGATTCATAGGCTGCTCACTAGTCTGTTTGTTGACGCCCGCCCCCCGGCATCCCCCGCCTCCCCCAGCCTCCCCACCGTCTAAAGGTGTAATGTTGTCTCCTCCTCAGAGGAACTTTTAGTCTCCGGGGTAAAAGGGAAGCGAGAGGGGAGAACAGCAGCATAAGTGGTTGGCAGAGGCAGGGAAAGACGAGAGAGAGAGAGAGAGAGAGAGAGAGAGAGAGAGAGAGAGAGAGAAACAATGTACCCTATTCCTTTAAAAGCCAGGGTAAATTTAAAACCTACAATTGATAATTCAAGGTCTTCTCTGTGACACTATAACACTCCAATACCACCTGTTGTCAGTGTAAACAAGGGCATAGCCCGAAAGCACTGAGGCCACTGACAACCTGTAGCCTTCCTATCAAAAATCCTTAACCCAGTAACGAACAGATGGCCCAAAAGAATTCAATCTATAGCAGCAACTGCTTTGGTAGCAGAAGAAAGTAGAAAGTAGAAAAATAACTTTTAGAGGAAACCTCATTGTGAGCACACCTCACCAGTTCAGAACTATCCTAAGGGAAAGAAAAAAAACAAAGCAAAAAGGTATCCTACTACCTCAAAAATCTTAAAGTATGGGGCAATTCTGTTAGAAAAAGATGATTTTAAATTAACCACTGATAATTCCCTTAACTCAGCAGGTTTCTTAACAGGGGATCTAAATCTTAATTAATTACCATACGAAGGTCCAACCGGACCTATGAGGAACTCCCTTCAGGACAGGAAGATAGATGGTTCCTCCTGAGTGATCGAGGGAAAAAGACACAATAGGTATTCAGTAATTAATAGGGAAACTCTTGTAAAAGCAGAATTAGGAAAATTGCCTAATAATTGGTCTACTCAAACGTGGTTGCTGTTTGCACTCAGCCAAGCCTTAAAGTACTTACAGAATCAGGAAGGAACCATCTATACCAATTATAACTTAAGTTGGACTAAGCAAGATCTTATTAATAGCAAAGGATAATTGAAATCCCAAACTTACAAGGTTTTCAACAAAAAGTAAAGTTTGCTAAAAGTTAACAGTGTAACATTATCCTAACTTCTAATCTTGTGGCCTTAGGCAGTCTAGTCCATAGACATGAAGGAGGTTCACTTTGCAAAAGAATGGTTACCATCTTTGGGGAAAAAAAAAAAAAAAAAGGAGGAGAATTTATGTAAAAAGAATGTTATATGGTAAATTCTTGTCCTAAAATAAATCAACTGGTTGTTTAAAGAAAGGGATGTTTGCAACAGGTCAGAAAGTTGAGACATGTTGAAGAATTATCTGTGAAAGTCGGGAAAAAAAGTTATAAAAGGGAATTTATGCAAGAAATGTTGTATAATTTAAAAGTAATTAGGCCTCCTGAATGTAAAACTATTGAAGAAACAGTTTATGTGCAAGATGTATAAGGAAAGTAAAATATACCTTTGGTAAAAGGATTATAAGGAGGCGTAAGAATGTGGATTTGTACCTACATTAAAAGGTTAAAAATATATCTATATATTGTTTTAAAGGTTTAAGCAAGTTTTGAAACATTAATTGTAAAGGAAATTCTGTGTGTAAACATATTGGCTAAAGTTAAAGAGGTATCATCCGGTTTTTCTGTGAACTGGACATTAAAATAAAAGCACAACAGGTTTTTCTTAAAGCACTAACCTGCTCTTTAACAAAAATTATAGGGTTGAAAAGAGTCCATAAAAATCTTACCTTATGGTCAGATGTTAAAATTGGATAAATATGTCTACAAGGTTTTATTAAAATTGAGTTTAACATTAATAACACACTAATATAAAGGTGAAATTTAGCGTATCTGGTATAAAGATCATACAGGAAGCACTGTCAAATATAAAATGGTGTTTGGCTTTCTTTGGTCTAAAAACTAATAAAAATTGGTGCTAAAGGAAACGTCTCAATAAGAAAGCACCAAGGGCTATAAAGTCCACTGCTGATGTCCCCACATTTAAAACAAAAGATCAATTTCTTAGAAATTATATACTTAGTTTATCTTCCACTTTCCTTTCCCTCAAAATTAAAAGTCTTTTAGCATATGTACCACCCCTAGAATTTCCAGTAAACCAGCACCAGCCTGAGGATCATGTTCTCATCAAAGGGTGGAAAGAAGGAAAACTCAAAGAAGGAAAGAAGGAAAACCCTACCTTGTTCTGCTAACTACCGAGAATGCTGTTTGTACAGTGGAAAGGGGATGGACTCATCGCACCCAAGTCAAGAAAGTGCCGCCCCCTCCCGAGTCGTGGGCCATGGTCCCAGGGAAAAACCCTACCAAACTAAAGCTAAGAAAAATTTAACTCTCATCTATTCTATTACTCTTTCTTCTTTCCTTGCTCTATTGCTGACCATCTAGTTATTAACATAACCAAGTCAATTTTGCCTCAAACTATTTGCATTTAATGCTTGCCTTGTTTTACCCTGTGGGGACTTGCCAAGTCAAAGACAGTTCTCTACTTCAGAAAAGTACCTTTGTCCCTCCTGACTCTCCTCAGACTGGGCATTAGTGAATTGGCACCATTTAATCTGGGGAGATTTTGATAAAGATCCCAGTGTCAACCAGGAGTCTTGCTCCCCAGCGTAGAGCTTTTATGCCATAGTTAGTCCTACGTTCTGTAGGTTCTTCGGACCACTGAAGAGCAAGAATGGACTGCCCCAACTGGTTTTTATAATTTCCTGAAACCTAGTATAAAATTCATTATATAGTATAATGAATTAATATAAAATTCATTATATAGTATAATTCTTAGTATAAAATTCATTATACTAGAAGGACAGCCCTCCCTCCCTCCTGTCAGCTAAACCAGTGTAATTCTATGCAGGTTATTATCTCAAACCCTCAAAGTTCTCTCCCTTTTCTAAGCCAGTTCCCTTCTTTAAGCCGGTTTTACGGTATAGGGGCTGAGGTTTCAGGGACAAACCCTATTAGATTCTTTAAAATGCATTTATTTGATCCCCCACTGCCTGTACCTTCCTCTAAGCCTTCTTCCAAAACCTCTCACAATGGAACAATTGCTCCTCCTCCATCTAACGACAAGACAAAGATAGCTATCGTAAAAGTTAAAGACTTAAAACAAACTTTGGCAATTAGGACAGGATACCAAGATGCAAATGCCTGGTTGGAATGGATAAAATATTCTGTCCACACGTTAAACAAAAGCAATTGTTATGCTTGTGTCCACAGCAGGCCAGAGGCCCAGATTGTCCCCTTTCTACTAAGGTGGTCCTCCATTTGACTGGGCGTGGGTTGCATGGTAGCTCTTTTCCAGGTTTCTACAGCCTGGAATAATAAGTCATGCCAAGCTCTCTCTGCTATATCCCAAAGTCTGCCACCTTGTGGGTCGGCCCCCGGGGGCCATCCAGCTTCTGTCTCCCAACACTAAGTTCACTTCCTGTCTCCCATGACAGGGAGGAAACTCAGCATTCCTTGGACACCTGAAGGGATGCAATGAGCTTAAGAATTTTCAAGAGCTTATCAATCAGTCAGCCCTTGTTCATCTGTGAACGGATGTGTGGTGGTATTGTGGTGAACCTTTACTGGACACTCTGCCAAATAACTGGAGTGGCACTTGTGCTTTAGTCCAATTGGCTATCCCTTTCACCCTGGCATTTCATCAACCAGAGGAAGGAAAAATAAGACAATGTAAAGCAAGAGAAGCCCCTTATGGGTCTTTAGACTCTCACATCTATTTAGACACAATTGGAGTCCCACGGGGAATACCAGATCAATTTAAAACACAAAATCAAATAGCTGCAGGATTTAAGTCAATATTTTGGTAGGTAACAATTAATAAAAATGTAGATTGGATAAACTACATCTACTACCACCAACAGTGATTATTAAATACACTAGAGATGCTGTTAAAGGAATAGCTGAACAACTAGGGGCTACTAGCGAGATGGCTTGGGAAAATAGGATAGTCTTAGACATGATATTAGCAGAAAGAGGAGGAGTTTGCATCATGATTAAAACTCAATGTTGTACCTTCATCCAAACAACACCACCCCTGATGGAAGGATAACAAAGGCATTGCAAGGTCTGACTGCTCTGTCCAATGAGTTAGCCAACAACTCAGGGGTAAATGACCCCTTTACAGGATGGCTAGAAAAGTAGTTCAGTAAATGGAAAGGAATAATAGCCTCAATTGTTACTTCCCTTGCAGCCATAATGGGTGTACTTATTCTTGTCAGGTGCTGTGTCATACCATGCATCCATACGTTGATGCAGAGGCTCATAAAAATGGCACATGCTAAAACCTCCCTTAACTATCCTCCACCTTTTCCAGAGAAGTTTCTTCTTTTGGAAAATCAAGCAAAACAACTAACCAAGACATGTTAATAAAAGGTTTGAAAAGAAAGCTGTAAGGAAACACCAGGGGAGGGGTTGTTAGATATGAGTTCTAAATTTATTTTCAAATAATCACTATGTCAGTATGTTCAATTCTTTACCTTCTACTTTTAAACTTCCTCATAAAGCAACCTTTTTCTATAACCTGCTCCACCCTGACTCATTTCAATCATCTGCTCCACCCTGATTCATTCCGATTACTTGCTCTGTCATAACCATTTTTCCTGCCAAACCACTCACCCTGTCACTCTCTTTAAATTAGCCAATCAGAATTAGTTTAGCCTGTGCAGTCTAACCCTAGCCAATAGGGGAATGACACAGCATCAGGGGCCATGTGCGTCAGCGATAAGAACCCCTTCCTTTCCCTTGTCCAAGTGTGTGCTCACCATTGCTCCATCTGTAAGCATGCACCCTTCTATAGAAGTAACTTGCCTTGCTAAGAATTAAAAGGAAATTTTATATTTGAGTGCTATTTCTTTTGCGGCACCAAAACTTTATATATCACATTTAGTAGCTCTATGTTGGCTTGTATGTAACTCTGCAGTTGTATTTTTCCCATCAAAATAGGGGAAAACATAATTCCTGATCCTTTGCTGACTGCAGTGCTTTGCTTTTTAGAGTGGTGTCTCACATAACTGCTAATTGACATAAAACATTATCTCAGCAACAATCACACAGAATAAAATACACACATTTTTTTCTAACAACAAAATTTTCATCTTTGAAAGTGATTGTATTGACTTTATAATCACAAATCCATAATCTGAAAGCAAAATTAATGGGAGTGTGGTATTTTTTAATATAAAAAGGAGTTCTCATTTGGAGAAATATATCAAGAAATATTTATGAATGAAATGATATAATGTCCTTGATTTTCTTCAAAATAATATATCAGGTAGAAGGTGAGAAAGTTTGCCATGAGGTAATAATTTTTAAAGCCGTGAGATGACAACATGAGAATTTATATGTTTTGAAATTGTCCATAATTAAGAAATAATTCATGCCCCCAAAATGTAATCAAGGCAGAATACAGAAGATCATTTTACACATAGTTTATTTTATTTTATTTTTTTGAGACGGAGTCTCGCGCTGTCGCCCAGGCTGGAGTGCAGTGGCGAGATCTCGGCTCACTGCAAGCTCCGCCTCCCGGGTTCACGCCGTTCTCCTGCCTCAGCCCCCTGAGTAGCTGGGACTACAGGCGCCCACCACCGCGCCCGGCTAATTTTTTGTATTTTTAGTAGAGACGGGGTTTCACTGTGGTCTCGATCTCCTGACCTTGTGATCCGCCCGCCTCGGCCTCCCAAAGTGCTGGGATTACAGGCGTGAGCCACCGCGCCCGGCCTTTACACATAGTTTAAACACATAAGTATTGAAAAAAAATAGCTTTAGTTGTTTTACATTTATTGTTGAATTTAGTATGAAGTTTTAAATTCAATAAGTCTTTTTTGTGCTAGTAATCAAAAGAAATTGAGAATCAATTTTAGTTTATTCTTCCTCACACTAATAGCTTACATAAGAAGTCAGTTTTTCGCCACTCTGAAGGGAAGGACTTTGAGGAAGGCACAGTGCTGTGCTGGCTAGAGGTCTGACCCGGCACACTGCCAGCACTGGTGGCTACATGGGTGCTTACATCACCACACCCCCAGTTCAAGGTGGCTCAGCACAGAGAGGGAGATTCCATATATTTAGGAGAAAGTAAGGGAAAAGACCAAGTGTCTCCAGAGAATTCTTCTGGATCTTATCCAAAACCACCAAGGCAGCACCTCTACTACTCTACAAAAACCACAGCGTTATTGGGCTTGGGACGCAAGTCCCAATCCTATTGCTGGGTATATACCCAAAGAAAGGAAGTAAGTATGTCAAACAGATATTGTACTCCCATGTTTGCTGCAGCACTGTTCACAATAGCTAAGATTTGGAAGCAACCTACATATCCATCAACAGATAAATGAATAAAGAAAATGTGGTACATTTACACAATGTGGTACTATTCAGCCATAAAAAAAAAGAATAAGATTCTGTCATTTGCAACAACATAGATGGAACTGGAGCTCATTATGTTAAGCAAAATAAGCTGAGCACATAAAGACAAACTTTGCATGTTCTCACTTATTTGTGGCATCTAGAAATCAAAACAGTTGAACTCATGGGCATAGAGAATAGAAGGATGGTTACCTTCTATTCTGGAAGGTAATGGTAGTGGAGGCCAGGGATGGGAGGTAGGAATGGTAAATGAGTACATAAAAATAGAAAGAATGATTAAAGCCTAGTATTTGATAGCACAACAGGGTGACTATAGTCAATAATAATTTAAGTGTATATTTAAAAATAACTGAGAGTAGAATTGGATTGTTTCTAACACAAATAATAAATGCTTGAGGAAATAGATACCCAATTTTCCATGATGTTTTTTTGCATTGCATGTCTGTACCAAAATATCCTATGTACCTCATATACACCTACTATATACCCATGAAAATTAAAAATAAAAAGTAAAATGAGCTTCTCTCACTTATACTATATTTTAAGTAGATTACAAAAGCTTGCCTGGTAACTTTTTCCACTATTTAAATAACACTATTGTTGGATGACATGAGCTTAAGAAAATATTCATCACTCTTGATGAGAGAATACATAAATACAAAAATACATAAATATTTTATTGCACAGAAAAAGGGCAAATAGAGATTTGAAAAAAAAACTAGGAGAATGTGTACACTTGATTTATGTGAAGGAAACATGGTTATTCTATTCTTAGAAATGTTAACTGGCAATGCAAAAATGATTTAAATTTAATTTCCAAAGTTAACTTTATTCATAACACTGCTTTTGGCAATGAAGATCTCATGAGAACTTCCTCATGGTCATGAGAACAGCACTGGGGAAACTGCCCCCATGAGCTAATCACTCCCACCAGGTTCCTCCCTCAACACCTGAGGATTACAATTTGAGATGAGAAATTTAGCTGGGGACACAGAGCCAAACCATATCACCGGGCCCCTGACCCCTCCAAATCTCATGTGCTTTTCATATTGCAAAACCAATCATGCCTTCCCAACGGTCCACCAAAGTCTTAACTCTTTCCAGCATTTATTCAAACGTCCAAGCCTGAAGTCTCATCCGAGACAAAGAAAGACCCTTTTGCCTATAAGCCTGTAAAATCAAAAGGAAGCTAGTTACTTTCAAGATACAATGGGGGTACAGGCATTGGGTAAATTTTCCCATCTGAGTGGAAAAAAAATTGGCCAAAACAAAGATGCCAGAGGCCCCATGCAAGTCCAAAATGTGCCCAGGCAGTCATCAAATCTTAAAGTTCCAAAATCTCCTTTGACACCACGTCTCACATCCAGAGCACGCTGATGCAAGGAGTGGGCTTCCACGCCCTTAGACAGCTCCACCACTGTGGCTCTGCAGGGCACTGCTCCGCAGCTGCTTTCACAGGCTGATGTTGAGTTCCTACAGCTTTTCCAGGTGCACTGTACAAGCTGATGATGGATCTACCCTTCCGAGGTCTGGAAGATGATGGCCCTCTTCTCACAGCTCTGCTAGGCAGTGCCCCAGTGGGGACTCTGTGTGCAGGCTCCAAACCCACATTTCCCCTCTGTATTGCCTCACTAGAGTTCCGAATAAGGGTTCACCCCTGCAGCAGACTTCTGCCTAGACATCCAGTCATTTCCATACATCCTCTGAAGTTTAGGCAGAGGCTCCCAAAGCTCAACTCTTGTCTTCTGTGCTCCCGCAGGCCCAACACCATGTGGAAGCCACCAAGGCTTGGGGCTTGCACCATCTGAAACAACTGCCTGAGCTGTACCTGGGCCCCTTTTAACTGAAGCTGGAGCTGGATCAGCTGGAATGAAGGACACCATGCCCTGAGACTGCACAGAGCAGCATGGCCCTAGGCCCAGCTCATGAAACCAGTGTTCCTTCTTAGGCCTCTGGGCCTATGATGGGCAGGGCTGTTGTGAAGATCTCTGACATGCACTGGAGACATTTTCCCCATTGTCTTGGCTATCAACACGTGGCTCCTTGTTGTGTTTGCAAATTTGTGCAGCCAGCTTGAATTTCTCCTCAGAAAATGGGTTTTTCTATTCTATCTCAGCCTGGACTTCATTATCCATATCACTATCAGCATTTTGATCAAGACCATTCAACAAGTCTCTAGGCAGTTCCAAACTTTCCAACATTTTCTTGTCTTCTTCTGAGCCCACCAAACTGTTCCAACCTCTGCCTGTTACCCAGTTCCAAAGTTGCTTCCATGTTTTCAGGATATCTTTATAGCAGTACCCCATTCTGCCAGTACCAGTAATCTATATTAGTCCATTCTCACACTGCTATAAAGATACTACCTGAGAATGAGTAATTTATAAACAAAAGAGGTTTAATTGACTCACCGTTCTGCATGGCTGGGGAAGCCTCAGGAAACACAATCGTAGGGGAAGCCAAAGGGGAAACAAGGCATGTCTTACATGCAGCAGGAGAGAGAGAAAGTGCAAGGGAAATTGTCACTTTTAAAACCATCAGATCTTGTGAGAACTCCCTCACTATCATGAGAACAGAATGGGGGAAACTGCTCCCATGGTCCAATCACTCCCACCATGTCCCTCCCTCAACAGGTGAGGATTACAATTTGAGATTAGATTTGGGTGGGGACATACAGTCAAACCGTATCATTCCTCTTCCACGCTCTTCATTGGATAAAATGGGTGATTTGACAAGCAGTAAAGAGGCACGAGGGCCACTGCTAGACTAGAATGCTCCATGAAAGAGTCACTGTCTCCTACCACGAGTGACAGAGTCATCCTTTTGAAATCCTTCTAAAATAAAACATGCAATGAAAGCATTTGAGTTTTGAAGCACACGGACTCAATCATAAAATAACTATCAGGAGAGCATTTAGGATCAGTGATGATTCCCATTGCTCTGTGTGCTAGTTTCTGGAAGAAATGAAGCTGATTCTCTTGTTGAACATTAAATGCAGAATATGGACCCTGAAAATTGTCTTTCATATCACCCCCACCTTGCACCAACAGACTAAAAAATGCAGTGGAGAGACTTATGGATCGCGTTTGAGAATTGCTGGTCTACATAAGCCAAAGAGGTGTCTGTAACCAGTAAACAATTATTTGGGATTTCTGTGCAGCAAACTGTTAAGAGATGGAGGAAGGAAGAACATCTTCATGAGAAGTCACATAATTACAGTCAAGTTAGAAATAATCAGACACAGATAGCACCAGTTATTCAGAAAATTGACCAAGGAACAAGAGTTGGAGAAGGAGTAGGGTGCTAAATAAAATGTATTTTAATCCTATCAGGAAAGGCAATCCAAGCATCAGCTGTACTCTTATAGTTAAATGCTGATTATTCCCATTGTACAAGGATGGGGGACCAACACTTTATAAAGAAATGCCACCTAAAATGCAGACACACAGTATTTAAATTAATCACAATCTTAAAGTAGGGGTCAGCACATCAGGGGAGAGATAAAAAGTCTAAACTCCTCATCCCATCCATGAAGAGAGGCTTAGCAGCCTCCTGAGGAAAAGCTTTGTTCTATCTCATACTATAGCCTCACATTTTTAAAAACAATTTACTTAAACTCATTTCCCAGTAGAAGTTGAACAAGGAGTATTTGTTCTCTGAAGTTGCGTAGGAGAAACTTGACCTTGCCAGAGGAAAGGGCTGTCCCAGGAACACTTGGTGAGAGAGGGTGGTAGTTTGTGCTGCTGTGAATCACAGCAGGTACTTACTAGTTCCCTGTATATATCTTTGTTCTCACTAAAAGCAGAGAGAGGCCATGAGAAACTATATGACCCAGCAACCTAATTATATAGCATTTCATTGAAAACTTGACCGTGGTCCCACAGTTCTAGTTGAGCATCAGCCCTGACATTGAATTCTGTTTCTGTATCATCTTGGGTAAGTGCTTTATATTTAGGATCGCAGATTCCTCATGGGTGCAATAACAAAAACAATTCCTACCTCACAAAATTGTGAGGATTCCCAAGAATGTAGGAAATCATCTAGTCTGGTACGGACTCATTAAATCATCTACTTCTCTGGTGACAGAGCTGAGACTGGCTTCCTTGCCACCTTTTTAAACCAGTGCTCACTGTGGCCATGCTCCTGAACCCTGGGCCTCACACACAGCATTGAGGCAGCATGCTGCCCAAAGGCATTTCACATTTGTAGTTGGGAGCTGACGCCACTTCCACTCCCACAGATACCTCCAACAATTTGTTCCTTTGCTTTCCTAGCCCATTTTTGTTGCTTCTTCCTCACTATACTCTTTTCCAAAGGAGAAGAATGTGCTAAGCGCCAGCGTGGTGTGCAGTGTGGGAGACACAGACAGACGTGGGAACCTCCTAACTCTGCAGACCTCAAGGCTCAGTAGGGAAGACTGAATGGTACTATCTGTGGTACCACCTGCTTAGTCTCCCACTACCAGTCCTGGAACTAGCATTCCCATTTTCTGGGGAACTGCTCCACCCAAACACTGATTCCAGGTATGTGGTTCCAGGAGTGCTTTATATCATTACATGTCCCACCTTCCTCACCACAGCTGACTGGCTCTGGGATCAGAGAGTCGTGATCTCTGCCCCTGTGCTTTGTGTTCCTGGCTTAAGGTTAGGTACCGAAGGACCAGCCTGATTTTATTCCAGACATCGAGACAGAAGGAAAACCTTTTTCCTTGACCCTCAAGAGTCCATGAGGGATTTTTCTTTTTTATTTTCCTTTTGAAGACCAAGTCTCTCACTCCTGTCACCCAGACGGGAATGCAGTGGTGGGATCACGGCTCACTGCAGACTCGACTTCCTGGGCTCAGGCAATTCTCCCACCTCAGTTTCCTGAGTATCTGAGACTATAGGTGTGTGCCACATGCCTATTTTTTTTTTTTTTTTTGGTAGAGAGTGGGTTTTTCTATGTTGCCCAGGATGAACTTGAACTCCTGGGTTCCAGCAATCTGCCTGCCTTAGCCTCCCAAAGTGCTGAGATTACAGAGGTAAGCTGCCACGCCTGGTCAATGAGGGACTTTAAATTTCATTCTCCAGAACGAAAAAAGGGAGAAGGATTGAGATATATATGTGTGTGTGTGTGTGTGTGTGTGTGTGTGTGTGTGTGTATTTGGTGCAGTAAGCAAAAGGAAGAAAGTATGATGACCCAGAGCTATCTCAACCTCTCGTTTTCTTCACCTGCCTTCCCACTGAGAGGGTGTGTTCTGGAATGCACTCCAGTGCCATAAGCCTACAAGACCCTGTGGGTACAGCCTGTGGTTATCCAGTACCTTCTTTGACTAGCTAATTTGATTTGTGAGGAAAGGCTAGCTCCTGTAACAAATGTTCCAAATCTCTAGGTTTTAAAATAGATTTTAATTTTTCCATTTTTATCAAGGTCCTGTGCAGGTTGGTGGTGACAGTGATGAGGGAACATTCTCCATATGTTATTCAAAGTTCCAGGCTCCTTCTCCAAATTGGGTATGTCATATTGTAGGGTCTGTTCCTCTTTTTCACACAAGACGTGGATTGCACAGGGTGTGTCCTATAAACTAGGCCTTATTTAGCCATACGTCAGTTATTTTCTTATTCCATTAGCCAGAAATCAGTACATGACCCCATGAAATCACAAGAGTAGCTTGAAAAATATGGTTACTTGTGGACCAAGATGAAAACAAATAAGCTTTGATGAAGTCATTCTGCCACAGTGAGTTTCTCTAATTGGAAGATTTGAAAAGTACTAGCAAGTTCATTTTGCTACAGACCTAAGCTTGTTCTTCAGTGAGCTGAGTCCTGTGTCTACTAATTGGTTTTAAATTCAGCAGGGAAGACATGGGGATTAGTTATTGAGTACCTAAAACCGTGAACATAGAGGACTTTTCGAAGTAAATTTTAAAAATGGAGTCTTTGGTGTTTAAGCTTTGGTCCTCAAAACATATCTGAAATCACATTCGCTATAATGTGGAGCCATCTCTCCTGCAGAGAGAATTGAGCTTCAGGGTGCAGCAGACATGGATGAACATTTAAAGGGAAGCTGACATCTACCTAGAAGACAGATCCACTAAAGTCTTCCAATGCCAGAGAAATGCCATGCTTTGGACATTTGGAATAGTTCCTACTCTGCCTGGGAGCTCTGTACCTTTATCTCCAAAGGAGATGACCACTCCCTAATTGACACACACTCCACCCTCCTGTTCATGGGAGAATTCTATTGGTCATCCAGACTCACCACTGTGCATTAGATCCATGCTCGTCACCGAGGCTAACCCAGTCCTTGATTCCAATCATGAACGGACAAACGTTTTCCAGCTCTTTAAGAAAAGTGAGGAAGATGCAAAAAGAGAACTAATTCTGGAGGAAGGAAAAAAGGATATAATACAGGAAACAGAAGAAAACGTTACCAGAACATACTCTCAGAGTTTAAGAAAGACAAGAGGTTTATAAAATGAGAACAAGCTGTCATAGAGGGGAATAATCAGGGGACAGGCGAAAGTCCTTGGACACTACAAAAGTTTCTGCAGACTTGACGTCGCGAAGAGGACTGAGAGTGCCTAGTTCCCCAGCCTGCCCTCGGAACTCATTGCGCTCACCCTCGTCACCAGCACCACCCGCCGGACCGGGCGCGCCCCTCCCCTCATAACGGTCCCCACAGCCCACTTCCGGTCCCTTCGCAGACCCTGCGACAACAACCACCCCGCCCGGAGGACCCCGCCCTCCGCTGGTCGCCGCACTCGCCCACCATGGTGGTGCTCCGAGGCCTCCGCCGTGGCCGCCACAGCCGATGCCGATGCCGCTGCCCGCTCCGGGACCGTCGCGACCACACCGCTTTACCCCGCCTGCTCCCCGCGCCCGCGCTGCCTGCCCTGGGCCCGCTGTCGCAGGTGCGCCAGAACTACCACCCCAGCTGCGAGGTCGCCGTCAACATCAACGTCAATCTGGAGCTCTACGCCTCCTATGTGTACCTATCCATGGCCTTCTACTTCGACCGGGACGACGTGGCCCTGGAGAGCTTCAGCTGCTATTTCCTGCGCCAGTGGCACGAGAAGAGGGAGCACGCCCAGGAGCTGATGAGGCTGCAGAACCTGCGCGGTGGCCGCATCTGCCTTAGCGACATCAGGAAGCCAGAGCGCCAAGGTTGGGAGGGCGGGCTCAAGGCCATGGAGTGTGCCTTGGACCTGGAGAAGAAAGTCAACAAGAGTCTCCTGGAGCTGCACCAGCTGGCCAAGCAGAACGGCGACCCCCAGCTCCGCGACTTCCTGGAGAACCACTTCCTGAACCAGCAGGCCAAGACCATCAAAGAGCTAGGTGGCTACCTGAGCAACCTGCGCAAGATGGGGCCCCCCCCGGCAGCAGGCCTGGCAGAGTACCTCTTTGACAAGCTCACCCTGGGCCGCAGCGAGAAAGACACTTGAGCCCAGAGGGGCCCCGCAGCCACGGGGTGCCTTCCCCGGGTACGGCCACCAGGCGGGGCGTCCATGTTGCCCTTTCAGAACGTTCTCTTCAGTTTTCTCCTCTGTTTTCCCGCTGTTGGCAATAAACTTACCTGTTCTCAAAGCAATAAAGGTGTCCAGCTGACGCGTGTCTGCAACACTCTCACCTTTTAGGAATCCGGGCACATCCCCATGCAGGTTTAAAGTAGGTATCCAGCAGTCTCTCCACTCAGCTCTGCCCCATCTGCATGCAGCTCAGGATTCATGGGGTGGGAGGGGAGCATTCTATGGTCCCTGAAACACATTAGTCTTCCCCCTTATAAACTCTGAGGGCATGTGGGATAGGGTGAAGTGAGTTGGGGTGGGATGGGGTGAGATGGGTGGGGTGGGTGGAGTCGGGTGGGGTGTGCAGTCTTGGGCCATGGTATCTGTGGGGTGCTGCATGCATGCAGTAAGGTAAAGCATGGTGAAATTCATCCCAGTGGTTGCCTCTGGAGAAGAAGGGTGGAAATGTGATTGGGCAGGGATTAAAATAATATAGTCTTTAACTTGACATGAAAAGTTTTCTTTTTAAAGTATGCGTCGCTGGGTGGGTGGCTCAGGCATGTAATTCCAGCACTTGGGAGGCTGAGGGGGGCGAATCACCTGAGGTCAGGAGTTTGAGACCAGCCTGACCAACATGGAGAAACCCCGTCTCTACCAAAAATACAAAATTAGCCGGGCATGGTGGTGCATGCCTGTAATCCCAGCTACTGGGGAGACTGAGGCAGGAGAATTGTGTGAACCTGGGACATGGAGGTTGTGGTGAGCCGAGATCCCGCCATTGCACTCTAGCCTGGGCAACAAGAGCAAAACTCCATCTCAAAAAACAAACAAACAAACAAAAAACAAAATATGCAAGTGTTAAGGATTCTTGCTTCTGGGCTTCAAGATGGGGGCTCGGGTGGACAGTATCGCAGAGTACCTCTTTGGCAAGCTCACCCTGAGTGATACAGATAATGGGACTGAGCCTTAGGCTGCCTTCCCCACAGATAGGGGGTGATTTCCTGTATATTGCCCTTACGAATTCTCCATTCATGGTTTTTCCTTCAATTGTACCATTTCTTCCATTAAAGCTAGTTGAAAAATAAACAACTCAAAAGGACTGAAAAACATAAGGTCAAAGCTGAAGGTCAAATCTGTGATATTGAATATAAAGTAGAATAAATGCCCCCAAAATGTCAAGGCAGTGACTGTCTGCTTTGAAGAATGTAGAGGGGTGGCAGAGAGTTGAAGGTGCAGAGCAGGTAGAGCCAGTGTATCTGATCCAGGTAGGAGACTAGTGCAGCTTGAGCTGTGATGGTGGCTGAGGAAATGAAGAGAGGTCGAAAAGTTCCATATGGGTTTTTGACAGGGAGAGACAAACTTTACTCATGGACAGGAGGTGAGGAATGGGAGAGGGGGAACATAATGTAGGTTCTGAAGTTTGGACCTGAACACTTGGATTGATGATGGTGTTATTATCTCCCTGGGGACGGTTGCAGGGGTCCCTGGGGTGGAGGAGCGGGGAATGCATGCCATGTAAAATCAGATTTTTATTACACATCCTAGTGGAAATGTGAATCATGGAGCTGCAAAAATGTCATGATTGGAAGTAGGCATATGGGGGACTTTTTATAGATGGTAATGAAGTCATGTGATTGGATGAGCTCACCAGAAAGAGAGCATAAGGGAGAGTATGACGAATCCAGTCCAAAGTGCAGAGCAGCTAACATTTAGAGGATGGTTGAGGTGTTTGAACACCCAGAGAGTTGCTGGTCCCACCTTGACCGTTGTCTGCCTCATGTTTATTATCTTATTCCCAATGTCTGCCCCAAGCTTACCTCAAAATCATCCTGTTCCTGAGAAGCTCAGTGTGGCCTCTGAATTCTCCTTTCAAAATGGAGAGAAAAGTTCGCCTTTTACATTTTCTTCATGTCTCTGGATAGAAAGATATTATTTCCTAGTATAAAGAAGATTCTATATGGAAATGATACACCTGTTTCTCTATGTTTTTTTTTCTCGTTCCCCTTTAAAAACTCTTCTCTCTCAGTCCACTCTCTATTTGACCAAAGGATACCTCCACTCATGTAAACCCTAACGTTGCCCATGTCTGTTGAAAAATACTTAAAACATCTATTTTCTGTGCCACAAAGAAAGTTACAAAGAAACAAGAAACAAAAAAGTCTTCTTTCTTCTGTGGGTCACAAAGGTAAAAGGCAAAAATTTACAGACTCTATGCTTTAGTCAAAGACACATGTGTAGCTTGCATCATTTTAAAGCTAGCAGATTGTTTTGAGCACTGTATTAGTCCGTTTTTCACGCTGCTGATAAAGACATACCAAAGATTGGGCAGTTTACAAAAGAAAGAGGTTTATTGAACTTACAGTTCCACGTGGCTGGGGAAGCCTCACAATCATGGTGGAAGGTGAAAGTCATGTTTCACATGGCGGCAGACAAGAGAAGAGAATGGGAGCCAATGGGTTTCCCCTTATCAAACCATCAGATCTCATGAGACTTATTCACTACCAGCAGGACAGTATGGGAGAAAGTGCCCCCATGATTCAATTATCTCCCAATGGGTCCCTCCCACAAAACATGGGAATTATGAGAGTACAATTCAAGATGAGATTTGGGTGGGGATGCAGTCAAACCATATAAGCATTTATTAAGATATGAACAAGTTTAGCTGTGCAATAATTGTCTTCCACATTTCCATACGAGTGTACTTTAACACTTTTCTTAAAAATTAGGATTCTGGCCCTTTGAGTTCAGTTTACAGAAAATGCTATTGCCTTTTTATGCATTTTTGTCAAACTTGGTCTTCTCGTTGCATCTCTTTCGCTGCCTACTGTAAGGACTTCTTAATTCTCTGACTTTGTCCCAGCTATAACCTATTGAAACAGTCCCTTGACTGTTCTCCTGTGGATATGAGAAAGAACAGAGCAAACATTAATTTTTGAGTGTTTCAAACTTTTAGTTGACTGAGGGGACTTCTTAATTTTCTGTTTTGGAGAGAAAATTTGGTGTAGTGTTTTCTTAACCTCAGATTGCCTGAGTTCAAATCCCATCTTAGCCACTCATTTTGGGTAAACTTGGGTAAGTTGTTTAACTTTTCTGTGCCTCAGTTTCTCCACATAGGGATAATAAAACCATCAACCCCATTGAGTTGTTGAGATTAAATGAGTTAATATATGTAAATCACTTAGAGCAATGCCTGGCACAGTGTATGTTCACTATGTGGTACCCATGATTTATCACCATTATCATCTTCTACTCTTTTAATTTTTATTTACGTTCAAGAGAACAAGTGCAGGTTTTTATACAGGTAAACTGCTGTCATGGAGGGTTGTTGTATAGATTATTTCATCACCCAGGTACTAAGCCGTGTACCCAATTAGTTTTTTTTTGTTGCTCTCCCTCTTCCCACCCTCCACCCTCAGGTAGGTCCCAGTGTCTGTTATTCCCTTCTTTGAGTCCACGTGTTCTCATCATTTAGCTCCCCCTTGTAAGTGAGAACATGTGGTATTTGATTTTCTGTCCCTATATTAGTTTGATAAAGATAATGGGCTGGAAGCTATCATCCTTTACCCTTATGTTTCTTCGTGGTCTTTTTTTTTTTTTTTTTTTTTTTTGAGATGGAGTCTCGCTCTGTCGCCCAGGCTGGAGTGCAGTGGCCGGATCTCAGCTCACTGCAAGCTCCGCCTCCCGGGTTTACGCCATTCTCCTGCCTCAGCCTCCCAAGTAGCTGGGACTTCAGGTGCCTGCCACCTCGCCCGGCTAGTTTTTTGTATTTTTTAGTAGAGACGGGGTTTCACCGTGTTCGCCAGGATGGTCTCGATCTCCTGACCTCGTGATCCGCCCGTCTCGGCCTCCCAAAGTGCTGGGATTACAGGCTTGAGCCACCGCGCCCGGCCCTTCGTGGTCTTTATGATTTGGGAAAATACTTCACTTCTACACTTTGCGACTGGGGGTCTCTCTTGCATGTCTAGTAACCAAGTCGGCCTGTGTACTGAGAAGGAAAAACCCTTAGAAGCTGGTTTGGTTGTCTCCAGGACTCAGGAGGGTACATGGTTATTTTCGCTCCCTGCCCCCACCCCACACATACCTCAGGCCCAAGACAGGAGGAAGGTTGTGCTGTGATAAATTTCCGAGCTATTCCCCGCCCCCACCCATTCTATTTCAACCAGCTTTGCCTTGAATTCACTCCTAGAATGCTGTGCTTGTTCTTCCCAAACCCAGGTTGCCTGAGTCTCCTGTTTCCATCCTGACCTTCCTCCCACTCTTCAGATATGGACAAGAGCAACAGGATGAAGTGCTCACCCTGATCCCCACCTTCGTCTGGATGTTTGGAGCTGGAAAGGAGAGGAATGGCTGAGAGGGAGAATGAGAAAAAGGGAACACATTAGGGCCACTGATAACGTAACTAAAATAGACATATCA
Organism: Papio anubis; assembly: GCF_008728515.1. Taxonomy (NCBI): domain Eukaryota; kingdom Metazoa; phylum Chordata; class Mammalia; order Primates; family Cercopithecidae; genus Papio; species Papio anubis. Next base: position 107,902,544 of record NC_044996.1, on the reverse strand, counting down.
TCATGAGCTTTGGCATAGAGGCTCTCAAGCTTTGCTGC